>NC_047506.1:29290783-29345097 GCF_902827115.2 Pseudochaenichthys georgianus | reverse complement strand
TTGACTAAGTGCCTTACTCTTGACTAAAGCGTATTTAAGTAAAAGTAAAAGTAATTCTAAAATTGAGGACACTGCATTTTTGCAGATTACAGATTGATCAAATCACCATTGTATACCCAAACTGTGAATTTTAGCTGGATCTCTTACGATCCTAAGTTTTAAAATGCTTTTGACTAGTGATTGCCTTGGAGTAAATCTTTAAAGCGGCAAGCTGGTTTTGATTTTATAGTTTGATGAATGAAATTAACTAATGGTAAATGATCAAATATATTAGTTTAAAACAAATATTTAGCTATTGTGCACCTGTATTTTATGTGTGTTCATTATTATGCTTTTGACAAAAGATGATCAAACACTGATGAGAGATGATTTTTCCTATTATGATTGGCTGTATCAATCATTGTGATTGAATGTTTCAATCTTATTCTACTTTGTGATGTAATTAATGTAAGGTGAGACCACACTCAAATCTGGAGACGCCTATTGAGTTAATTATTGACCAAATTATTATTAGACTAATGTTTATAGGTTATCATAAATGATAAAAAGAGAGGAACTGTTAGGGAAATAATTATCTCAGACTCCTAGATGTGACATACAGGACCAACCTCGACGTCTATTTATCTCCTTTAAGGACACAGGCTGCTTCAGCCAATAATGTTATTGTTCCCATTCTGTGACCGGTCAATACTAGGTCACAGATGGTCTTTGTTGTGGGTGCACTGGGACACTTCCCTCTTTGTTGTTTGTGGACTCCAGGGTATGACATATTCGAGGCCATAAGTGGCGGACGCAGGTTACTCAGTGTGCCCAAACTGTCTAAAGCTATCTTATCAAAACATGCTGATAACTCTCTTTTGAAACCAGTTAAATGGGCTAGCAAGAGAGAGGCGCTCCAGAATTGACGTGGCAATCCACCCGTGCAGTCAGACCGTGACTGCTGTGATTGTGATGTGAATCCTCCGGCCGTAACTCCAAATAAACCTCCAGTGTTTGACATCAAAGCTCCTGCTCTACCCTGTCTCCTTCCTGAGTCGGTGACTCCCACTGCATTGCTACACAGAAGTTTCCATTACAATTTATATATGTATGTATTTATGTATTTCTTTGTTATTTATTTCACTGGGACAATGTACAGCTTTTCAACTGCACCAGAGTTAGCTATAAACAACTCTAGCTATTAGCTATAGCAAGGCACATTTGTACTAGCATATTAACATTTTCAACCCAAAAAATGTATGTATGTATTTAGTTATTTAATTGTTATTTATTTCATCGGGACAATGTACAGCTTTTTAGCTGCACCAGAGTTAGCTATAAGCTATTTTACTTGTGCACATTTTTACTAACATATTAGCATTTTCGACCAACCTAAGTCCCGATGTACACATACATGTACATCATGTTTAGCAGCATACCAAATTATTATTTGTACACATTTTTTGTCAAATGAGGCCCCAGTTCAGCAGAATTAACGACTGTGGTCATATAACCAAAAATGTGATGTCCACGCATGTGTACGCCAGGCCCTAGGAGGAGGAGAAAATAAAACATATTGGTGATAGAAGTGCTCTCCTCTGCCCTAGTTAAACGTAACAGATCTATAACTCCAGCTCATAAAAACATAAAATACATAATCAGACCGAGATTCATGCATTCTGTAAATAATGCAAGAACATGAATGGTAAATTAGATAATAAAATAAATGTTAGATGTCTGCAAACCGAAAACAAAGGTTCAAGGAGAAGTAACACGTTAAATAATACATTCTGTGCAATAATTAGACCCCACAGGACCAATTATGGGGCTTCTTAATCTTCTCGTGTAGGTAAATCATGATGAAAGTGTTAAGTGTTCAGAGCCTTCCTTAAAGAGTGATTACACATGCATTACACTCTGTCTATCAGCCTTCTGTTTCTTACTTGGGCTTTACACATAGAAGAGCATAGTTTAAAGGCATGGGGTTACAGTTATTCAGGTTATAAACCTATGGAAAGTGATTTAATTAATTTGAGGTACCTTATTAATTCCCTCTCCACCACATTATTTAAAGCTTGGGTAGCTACTAAGTTTTCAAATTAAGATCCTGCGCATAAAACATGTGTTGTATAGTACTTCAAATTATCTCCATCTTAGCCAACTAAAACAATGAAATGCTGTGAACAAAGACGATACTTTTTAATTTACGGACATTTTACTCATAATACAGAGGAATGTACTGAGAAACTTAGGGGCATTGCAACAAAAAGAAAAAGCACAACAAAATGTAACCTTATAAATGGTTTCAAACATACTAGCAAACATTAGCTTTTAAAAAGTTATTTTTGTATTCTTATGTCTCAGTGGTGTCAGCTAAGTCCTCAGGGAGATTTTCACAGATGTATAAGAAAAACTAGACTCCAACCAGACTTACGTTAGAAAATATGATGACTATTTTGATAAATTGCAGATGAGTGTGACGCACTGTGCACTATTGCATAATGTATCATGAGAATGACACTAGACACTACATTGTCAGATACATTGTACGTGATAGAGATACAATGACAGATACAATGAGGGATGACAGAACCCTTGTTCCCTAGAGAATGAAGGCGGACTCCTACTCTATTCCATTATGTGAAACATATGCAAAGAAAAATAATCTTTATTCGTAAGAGTTTGCTATTCATAAATCATTCAACCCGGTATCACGGCAAGACGTGAACATGTGACGATTTACCATGCTGGGAGATGTGAAGATGTCCCAATTTCGTCCCTTCAAACGTGACAGTTACACAGTATTGTTAACATGGCTCAACCTGTGGAGAAATACCCAGAAATGCCAAGCAAATCCTCTACCCCGACGGTCGGTTGTTATTGTCAATATTAATATAATAATGATTTATTTTTTAATAGTCACACTCGATTTGGCCGATTTTCTTGTTGCCCAGCTGGTTGACACCTCTTTTAGCAGAAACAAAGGCTACATTAATGTGTTAAATCGATGTTAATCCATGTGTCGTTGTGGAATTAACTGACGTGACGTTGTGCGATTGCGTTGCCAGGCAACAGCTTGCGTTCATGTTAATTTACAAACTCTTCAACTAGAACCGTAGTTATATTTAAAAACATTTTAGAAGGCCTCACAAAATACTTTAATGTAAATTAAAATGTAAATACAGACGTAGGCAAGATCCTCAGCTCGGTGATTGGATGGTTTAGCCGCAATGCACGTTGGGATATGGTGTTTATGCGATGTGAAATCCGAAAACATTTAAAAATAAAAATAATACTTTATTCTGAGTGTGCTTGCTTTTCTCTTTGAAAGTCATCACATAACAAGAATGTAATACACGGTTCGGCTGCATTAAATATTACATATCTGCCGTAGTTCTCTATTTATAGAGCCCTGATGAGAAGACTTCTAGTACAAAACAAAAATTGTATTGAGCTTCCACTTTGCATTGGGAAGGAGGACTCTGTTCAAATATTTGATAAGGCAGAAATGCTTGGTTGTACCTGTTAAGCCTGAGAGACCCCGGTACCGGGGCCCTCCTGCAACATCTTGCAGGAAACAGTGTCTGAGGGCATGTTCAATTAATAAACTATGAATGTTTTATATCTATGTAACGGAAAAACTCAACTGATCATTTTAATATTTAAAAAAAAAAAAAAAGCTCTGATGAGAAGACTTCTAGACAAACAGGAAGAACTGCCACCAAAACTGAAAACGTGACGTGGATCATAAATATATCAGCTAGGGGTGTAACGGTATACGTATTCGTACCGAAATTATTCGGTATGGCCCATTCGGTTCAGTACACGTGTGTAAGTCATTTCATTGGACGAGAGGCATACTATGAGAGCTGGTCACAGGGATGCGTTCAAATTTAGTCAGTAATTTGAGGAACTGTCGAAATGGCGAACGCAGATAAAGTTGTGCTAGAAAATCCTCCAGCATCATTGAAGTCTCCGGTTTGGGAACATTTTGGTTTCGCAGTTATGTACAAGGATGACGGACAAAGACAGGTGGACCGAACCAAAGCTCTTTGTCGGCATTGTTCAACTAAAATTGGTTACGCGGCTGGCAATACATCAAACTTGCACACTCAATTGAAAAGGCATCACCCGAACGTGAATATCCCCGGTACCAAAAGAAAAAAGACTGAAGTGCAAACCCAACTCCCACTAGCATTTAAGCCTCGAACACTCGCAAAAAGTTCAGACCGAGCCAAAGCTATTACAAACGCCAAATATCCTTATGTTGCCATGTTAGCAAAGCGCTACCTGGCTGTATCTGCTACCTCTGTCCCTAGCGAGAGGGTGTTCTCCACAGCAGGAGACATTGTTAGTGCCAGCAGATCTGCCCTTTTGGCGAGCAATGCAATATATAAGTTATTTTCTTTAAAAAAACATGAAAATACAATGACAAGAAAGCAAGTCCTAATGTCAAGCTGGCTGCTTAGGTACTAGTACAGTAAAGTTCAAATACAGATTATTTCAGTTCATCGAAATGCTGCACCTTAAAGGTGGGGTAGGTACATTTGTAAAAAAATGTTCATCTGTAGAAGCCGTAGTACTGTAAAAAGCACAACCAATCATTTTAGCCGGCCCGACTAAAATAACTGGATGGCCTACCTGCCTGTCAGCCTTCCATCTGTGCACAAACTTATCTCATTCCCTCATTGGTCATGTGCGCGTTCGTGTGTGTTGGAGGAGGGGCTCTGTTAGGAAGTGGCAGATTTTTTCAGGCTGTATATTTTCACATTCTAGCGCACTCGAGCTGGTTTCTCCAAAATTACCTACCCCACCTTTAATGTCTATTTTATTATATTTTGTATTTATTTGAGTGAATATATTATTCACAGTTTAATAATAATTAAAAAAAATATATATATATTTTATGTTTTGTGATAATTTTTTCTGCTCTACCGAAAACGTACCGAACCGTGACCTAAAAACCGAGGTATGTACCGAACCAAAATGTTTGTGAATCGTTACACCCCTAATATCAGCAATTAAACAATATCTTACATTTATTTTCACACAATACGTCTCCTTGCAGTATCAACACTAATTTGGCTGACTTTTATATTTGATCCAATTGGTAGATAGGCTGTATTTACACCATAACGGCTGATAGAAAGGGACACCTAGTGGTTAAAGCACGTTATTGAATTTTATTATTTTTATTATTAGATATTAATAGGAGGATGTGCAAAACAGACAAACTAATAAGGCTTTATTTAAACATTAAAGAATACTTTAGGTTAAGGTCTTCTTTTGAATAAGAAAAAAGGTTTGGGTGTATCTACAGATTACATTACATTACATTACATTGCCTTTAGCTGACGCTTTTATCCAAAGTGACTTACAATAAGTACATTCGACCAGGAAGACACAACCTTGAAGAAAACAGAATCATATAAGTACATCAGGTTTCATAGAGCCACACAGGTCAAGTGCTACTCAACTGGCTATAGATAAGCCAGTCCTTTATTAGTATATAAGTGCTCTGTTAGCAGTTCTTTGTTAGTAATTCTATCGCTCGAAGTGGAGTCGAAAGAGATGAGTTTTCAGTCTGCGCCGGAAGATGTGCAGGCTTGCTGCTGTCCTGATGTCAATGGGGAGCTCATTCTACCATTGTGGAGCCAGGATAGCAAACCCACGTGTTTTTGCTGATGGGAACTTGGGTCCCCCTCGCAGCGAGGGTGCAGCGAGTCGTTTGGGTGATGCAGAGCGTAGTGCACACGCTGGGGTGTACAGTTTAACCATGTCCTGGATGTAGGAAGGGCCAGATCCATTCGCAGAATGGTATGCAAGTACCAGTGTCTTGAAGTGAATTCTAGCAGTTACTGGAAGCCAGTGAAGTGAGCGGAGGAGTGGAGTGGTGTGGGAACATTTAGGAAGGTTGAAGACCAGACGAGCCACTGCATTCTGGATGAGCTGCAGAGGTCGGATGGCACATGCAGGTAGACCAGCCAGGAGGGAGTTGCAGTAGTCTAGGTGTGTGGTGACGAGAGCCTGGACCAGAACCTGCATGGCTTTCTGGGTCAGCTGGGGACGTATCCTCCTGATGTTGTAAAGCGTGTATCTGCAGCAACGGGTTGTAGCAGCGATGTTTGCAGTGAAGGACAGTTTGTTATCTAGGATCACACCCAGATTCCTTGCAGTCTGTAAACTTCACAATCTACATTTTTTCATTTAGGGACTGAAAGGAACCTGCTGCCCCAACTCGATTGTTCATTCTGACCATTGATTGACAGTTTTAGAATTGACCTGCTCCATATCTGGGGATAAGATACTGTTTGATGGATGTTGACATGTTTCTAATATTGATTGAGTTATAGCAGGTAACACAGATGCAGAATCAGTGGCCAAGGGGCTACTGTGAGAGATGTAATTCCAGAATGGAATACTGAAGAAGTTGACCTGTGAGTAATGTTTCAACAGGTATAAAAGTAACTGAGGTTTGAAATGTAGAAAGAACATATTACAGTTAAAGCTAAAACATAGTAATGTAATGAGACAGAATTTAATTTAGACAACATCATGTAACTAGCCTGGTAAAGAAGTAAAAGCCATAGACTTTATTGTTTAGGTCATCTAAATTCATAATAGAAAGACATTTGATGACAGTTTGTTGGAATTCTGTATTCATTTTTTCAGCTTTATAATATCTAAGCACTGACAGGTAGAAGCAGTATCACCAGGAAATCATTCACTTTGTCAGTATCATGATTTTGGTTGTTTTTGAATCCATAACATTAGTGTGTTTCTTTATCAGAAACATTAGCCGCTCATATTATATTTAGATTTTAAATGGGATCTCAAGGATTTCATTAAGAATAACACAGACGCTTGTCAGAAATTCAGAGCTATTGAAATATGTTATTTGGTTCACCTAGAGATGTTGGAGTTTTGTTGCCACAGGCCAAGTATTAAGATTCTGAAGCTGCACTGGCAGATAGGAGGTCTACAATTAACTTAGAAAACCTGTTCACAGACGTCTGTTGTTTTAAGACACACCACCAACAGGCTCCAAGCGGCCTACGCAGTGGTGTGTCACACAGCTGAGGGCCCCAGAGCCCTGAGCGTAGGCTTGAGGGATTTGTATCAGATTTCTCCACACAGGTTGGTGATGCAAAAAGGGGGACCCGAGACGCAGGAGGCTGACACAGCGGAGTTCGTCTGGCTGAAGGTCATCAGGACAAAGTGGCTCAACCCCAGGCTCTCCGGCCCCGACCGAGTGACCCAGCGGATCTCTCATGCCGTCCGCGTAGGAGGAAAGGGGGACAGCTGGTGCCAGTGTGCGGCGGGGGAAACCACCTGCTAGGACCGGGGACGACATCAGGACGGACGTGGCCCTCGCAGAGGAGGACTACTCGGAAGCAGCCATCAGTGGACTGGAGGAGCAGGATTCTGAAGACATCCTTACAGCAGACTACTCGGAAGCGGCTGTCAGCGGGCTGGGGGACTTGTCGAGGCAGCAGAGGAGTCTACTTCTCTCTGATCAGTTCCACCAGTGAAGGGAAAGCCGCATCTCCCCCTCCCTATCAGCTGCCCCTTGTTGGCGTATTCCTCTGAGGGGGGTGGGGGCTGATGATTCACCACACAAGGAGACTGCTTTCTAGCACTCAGGTTGCCCTCTCATGGTTCCTTCACTGCCATGGAAAGTGGTGTTCTGTTCCCAAAGATTTCAAGTACTTTGGGTCTCAGTTTCTGATAGATTTATACAATGTTGAGACGGACACAGTAGAAAAGAATGACAGGGGATATGTGTCAAAATGCCTTGTGTAAGTTTATCTCTTGAGAATGAGACAAAAAGGGGGAATTGAGGGAAAATTGAAGTAACTTGAAGGTTTGAAGTGAAAGTTTGATACAGCGTATTTTTGGTATATTCATCTTAATGTCCCCTGATATATAAGAAGTGTGTTTTTATATATTCATGTGTGTACTTAATTACTTTGTATTTAATAGTGGCAGTTTATATGAACAAAAAGCTGGAGATATGAGGAGTGAAAACTTCCCTGTCATTGAGAAGTGTAGGGGACAGAGAGGAAATAATACCCTTATATAGACATATGCTATAGACCAGGGGTTCTCAAAGTTTTGATGAGTGAGGGCCAATTTAGGTACCCAATATTGGATTGAGGGCCGCCCAAAAAAAAACGGAACACAAAATAATTCCAAAACAAATCCTTTCTTTATTGTACTAACCAATTACCGCAACTCGCGAGATGGCTAGTTGCCATGCAACCAGTAGTCTAGCAAACTTTCCACAAGCTGTCATTCATAATTTAGGAATGACAACCCAGGGGGCGCAGTTTTACCATTCTTAACCCTCTGGAGTCTAAGGGTATTTTTTCGATTTTTAGATGTTTTCATAAATCACCTTTAAAATGTATTTCTTCTAACATGGAACCCCATGTGTTAGATATCAAAATGTTCAGGACAATCTCTGGTCTTGCTATATATGCATATTGCTCACCTTAGAGCACTGTTTGATGAGATAAGTAGCTCAAAAGCTTAAAATGTAAAATCTGATTTTTGGAAAATCTTCAAAACTGTTGTGAAAACACACATTTACTCATGTGATCGAATTGTTTTGGTGTTTTAGATTTGGTTACCAAAGTCCTAGGATCACCAAAGCAGTGACATATTTGAATTACACTGTATATAAATGTGTTATTCATGTCTAAAATGAAAAACATAAAATTCAGATTTTGAGTAAAACAGGTGTTTATCACTCTACTTTCACCACAGCAGGGACTGAGATACATTAGGACTGAATAATGACTTCATATTACATACCAAGGTTCATGTGATGTGTACAAATACAAATTGAGCATTCAACCTTTTTTTTCAACCAACAATTTATTATAAATATGTTTTTTTCAACCAACTATTTATATAAATATAAGAAACTGGAAAATCATTATAAATGTCAAGACAGTGTCAAGGTCTTTGTCTGTCTTCCAAGACAGTGGGTCTGGCTGCCGTGAAGATGGGGGTGATGGTGCATGGGCTGCTATGTAGGTGGGGTGTACAAGTGCTATACAAGACCTCCACGAGACCTCCTTGTTGGCTGTGGTGGAGCCTTTGTGCTGAGGTGTATCTTGACCTGGTGGCAGCCGCAGATGGAGGTGGAGGCAGCTGTAGTGATGATGGTCTGCTGGTCCTTGGTGGTGATGGCTCTGGGCCACAGTAGATCTTGATCTGGGGGCCGGCACAGATGGATGTTCTGGCTGATGGATAAACGCCGCCTGTGTAGGACAATAATTACAACTAATTGTATTGAAATAAAGTTCAAGTAAAATGTTGCTCAAGCACAAATAACAATGCACACATATAAATAAAGTTTGGGAGGTTGCAGAAGGAGTCTCTCTCGATCACACACACACACACACACACACACACACACACACACACACACACACACACACACACACACACACACACACACACACACACACACACACACACCACACACACACACACACACACACACACACACACACACACACACACACACACACACACACACACACACACACACACACACACACACACACACACACACACACACACACAGGTATTTCCAGTTACTTTACATTCAGTATAAAATCACAGACACACATATAGGCTACATCTGATTACAAGGTCTCATCTGTACAGAACAGTATGATAAAATAATCGATGGCAAAAACATGTCACTGTAAATGTCTCCGTTGTGGGACGAATAAATGATTAATTTAATCATCAACACATGTAATCTCACTTTTACACACCAACATAACGTTAACACAGAGTAAACGTTTGCTAATGGAGAGTCTATTTTGTTCCAATAAAAAGTTCATGACTATCGATAAAAAATATATATCAATAAACCTATTGTTCATTTTCACGGTCTTCCCCACACATTGCCAGTACACTATTACTGTAATATTTACACTTACCCATGTCCAAATGGATCCTTGTTGTTGTCTTTGTATTCTTCTTCTTCAGAAGAGTCGAAGACTTCAGGTTCTGAGGCTCGATCTTCACTGCTGCTAGCGAAAACAATCTCTAGCGAAGTCGGCAACTGTAAAGTTTTTTTTAGCCATTTTCTCTGTCGCTCTCTCTCTCCCCTCACAGACGTAAACTGATGGGAGACACGTGGTTTATGTTTTGTTTACTTGGTGGATAGGCCCTTAGTGATTTCTCTATGTCCATTGGTCATTTCAGACGATAATGGCTGCCGGCCGAGATTTCCTTGACGGACACACAAATCCACCAATCCCACACAGTGTAAAGTCAAGCTGCTTTGAGCGGCCATATTGGCTTCTGTGCCCTGGTTACAGTCTCACAGGAGATAGCGCTGGAAAGCTACTCATTCTAATTCTTACTAGATACAACCACGGAGGATTAAAATATAACGCATACATTTCAGCGTGTCGCGGGCCGCCAGAAACATTTACGAGGGCCGCCATTGGCCCGCGGGCCGCACTTTGAGAACCCCTGCTATAGACAGAAGTCTGAAGAATGTGTGTGTGTGAAAGCTGCAGAAATACCAGATGTTTTTGCTTCAAACTAAGACTGTTTCCGGATCATCTCGGCTGGCGCGCGCTGATAGGCTACGAAAGCGTCGTTTATATATGGGCCAATAGATGACCTGTATGGGGGTAGCATCCACACAGCTCCTCCCTTGTTTTTACAATATCTCCTGTTGAGTCCTGGTGTGGAGCGGGGAAAGGACAGAATTAATTGGGTGTCGTTAGCTTAGCAGTGGTATGAAAAACCATGACTGATCCGAGCGAGTTTGTGTACAGGGAGAAGAGGAGGGGACCAAGAACAGAGCCCTGAGGGACCCCTGTAGTTAATTGACAAGGGTCGGACTCGGACCCTCTCCAAGTTACCCTGTAGGTACGGTCTTTGAGGTATGAGGTGAGGAGGGATAAATATTAAGCCTGACAAAGTACTTAACGTCTAATATATTGCTTTCCTGCAATGTTAACTATGTTGAAGCACTTCTTTTAACTGATATTATACATATGTATTATACTCTTATAAGATGTATGTAGATAGTATAATAAATGTGCAGAATATGACAGTTTAACGGTGGAGGTATACTTAAGCAATAGCTCACGACAGGCCGTGGTATGCGGTTTTTCTCAGACGCGGAGGGATACTGACTTGTTGTGAAAAGTAACTTACAATTCTACCCGTGGTATACGCTCAGTATATCACGGCTAAGAACCAATCAGATTGCTTGATTTGTCCGTTTTATAAACACATATTGATCGATGTCTTGTAATGCACTTTTGAGGAACCTGCAACCCACGTTTTTCATTAATTGCATAACTACACCGTTGTTGCGTATAATATATGTCAATAAACCTTAGAAAATCTTGAAATCTTGAAAGGGATGTGCAAAATAGTCATTATATACAGTCTAATAATAAAAAGAATAACATTCAATAACGTGCTTTAACCACTAGGTGTCCCTTTCTATCAGCTGTGCACCGGTATGTTGTAAATACAGCCTATCTACCAATTGGATCAAATATAAAAGTCAGCCGAATTAGTGTTGATACTGCAAGGAGACGTATTGTGTGAAAAGAAATGTAAGTTTGAAATGTAAGTTTGCCTGAGCCTGTTTTTCAGGTCTCAGGCTCGAAAATGACATTCTCAGAACAAATGACCATATCTTCCCTTCTAAAAGGGTTAAATTAATAATCTTTTTTCTCAAAGTAATGATAAACCTGTGAGTTGGATGTTGAAAAGTCAGAATCAATATAGATGTTTTTTTTATTTTAAAGAGAATTCAGATTGAACATAGTAAAAAACTGTAAATGATAGTGTCCGTCCAAAAATATTTTTTTATTTACAATAAAAACTACCCTTGGATGATGGTAAGGTAGACTAAAAGCTTTAGGAATCCAAAGTACAACATATAATAAGTACCCTGTATCAAGATTGATGCAAAACAAGTGACATTTGACCTTTTTAGAGAGGTTTAGCAAAAACAACTCCACCTCTGAGGTGATTTGGGTGGAAATGGGGGTTTTACCGTTTCTCTGGAACCCATTGGTCGATTTTGGTGATTGACATCTCTTTCTAACCGTTAGAGCCAATAGAATTGAAGGGGAATCTCCCCACTCACACACATGGTAAAACAAAAAGGTGGGGGCTTTGCGCATGCAGGTTTGCACCAGAGTGGAGCTGTCTGTAGCTCTGACATCTGGAAACCGAAAAGCAGGTTTATTGCTCATGGATTATCAGAAATCATTCAAAGGGACACAGACACATTGGATTAACCTATGGATTAACTTCAGCAGCGTTTTTATCGTTTTAATGCCACTGAAGACCACTTTTGACCAGACTACGACACAGGTGAGCCATATTAGCGTTTTTAGCTACCTAGCGCCATATATGTTGATGTCTGTTCTTGTTATTATCTCCAAAAGTTCGTATAATTGAGTGATAATGAAGGGTACCCCTCAATTCGGTGTCACCTCACGATGTGAAACGATGGGTTCGATGTGCAGCAAAGATAAATAATAAGGTTTTGTGAGTGTATTTCGGTGCAGTCATCTGTTAGCATTTTTCGCTCGTTGCTAATTCAGAGGCTCAGCGTTAGCATTGTGTTTTTTTTGTTTTTTTAAATATTAAAATGATCAGTTGAGTTTTCCCGTTACATAGATATAAAACATTCATAGTTTATTAATTGAACATGCCCTCAGACACTGTTTCCTGCAAGATGTTGCAGGAGGGCCCCGGTACCGGGGTCTCTCGGGCTTAACAGGTACAACCAAGCATTTCTGCCTTATCAAATATTTGAACTGAGTCCTCCTTCCCAATGCAAAGTGGAAGCTCAATACAATTTTTGTTTTGTTCTAGAAGTCTTCTCATCAGGGCTCTATAAATAGAGAACTACGGCAGATATGTAATATTTAATGCAGCCGAACCTTGTATTACAATGCCGTTATGTGATGACTTTCAAAGAGAAAAGCAAGCACACTCGGAATAAAGTGTTTTAAATGTTTTCTGATTTCACATCGCATAAACACCATATCACAACGTGCATTGTGGCTAAACCATCCAATCACCGAGCTGAGGATCTTGCCTACGTCTGTTTCCGATATTGTTTATGACAGATGTATTTTGTTATACACACACATTCCTTCACATTTTAATTTACATTAAAGGATTTTGTGAGGCCTTCTAAAATGTTTTTAAATATAACTACGGTTCTAGTTGAAGAGTTTGTAAATTAACATGAACGCAAGCTGTTGCTTGGCAACGCAATCGGACAACGTCACGTCCGTTAATTCCACAACGACACACATGGATTAACATCGATTTAATACACTAATGTAGCCTGTAGCAACAAGAAAATTGGCGGAATCGAGTGTGACTATTAAAAAATAAATCATTATTATCACAGACGTGCACACATAGACTTTTTTTTTTTACAGTGTACTGTATGTGGCTCATGGTAACATCGATCAATTCTGGATTAAAAGCTTCTAACACAGACGTGCACACATAGACTCTAGGTAGTGCTTGAGCACCTGCCCGTTTTGCCCTCTGGACAGCAATGTGCCCTTTTGAAAGTTCGTTTTTTTTTTTTTTTACAGTGTACTGTATGTGGCTCATGGTAACATCGATCAATTCTGAATTAAAAGCTTCTAATATATACAACAATGCCCCAAATGCGCGTTGTAATTTTGTCAGACATCACCACACGTGCCCCGCGGCACTCCCGTACGTGCCCTGGCTGCAGCCCCTCCCTTCCCTGCTCTCAACGTGAACGCGCAGCGCATAGAGTCAGACAGACAGACAGGCCACGGCGGGTGTGTGGTGCAGCAGCACGATTAAAAGTGCCCTAGTGACGACCAAGTAAGTAACCACCAGATAACAAATACAACGAGTGTATTGTTTAATCCCCTAAATCAGATGCTAAACTATGCAGGGTTCGTACGGTCATTGAAAATCTGGAAAAGTCATGGAAATTCAAAATGCAAATTCCAGGCCCTGGAAAAGTTCTGGAAAACAATATTTTTCCCAAAGTTTTGGAAAAGTCATGGAAATGTAACTAAAGTTGCGTCAAATATAATTTACATTTGATCTAATCGCCGAAATAATCTGCGGTCGCGATGGCACATAACAGTTTATGTTATGTGTTATGTTATGGCACATAACAGTGTATGTGCCATCATGACGCGCATGGTGTTATTTTTTAATATATGAAGCGCGAGCTGTGTGCTCGAGTCTTCTTACCTGTCGGGCCGGCTGAACTCTGCTGCTCCGGGATGAGGGTCAGCTACATTATCTACGGTGTGTTCGTTAACTATGCGGAGTCACTGTGGCACAGACTGAGCCGCTGGTGAACAGCTGTTAGAACAGGCCGTTCAGGTGTTCAGAGCAGAGCGGCAGAGCTGATGTGAACTGAAAAGTTTTTCGCAATATCATTGTCACTATCTGCTAACGTTAGCTTTAGCCTTCGTTTTCTAATAGTTTTTTTCATAGGCTATAAACAGAGGTGGTATAAGAGATTGTACTAGAGTAAAAGTAGAAGTACTCAGATCTTGTACTTGAGTAAAAGTAGAAGTACCAGAGTGTAGGAATACTCTGTTACAGTAAAAGTCCTGCATTCAAAATGTTCGCTCCCCCACAATGCAGTTCGGGGAAAAGCGAGGCAAAGTGACGTCATCCCCATTCAAAGTCAATGGGCAGAGAAGCGTTGGAAGCGGTGGAAGATTCTTCTGAAGCTGCTGTGTGGACGTACCGTAACCCTAAAACCGAAATAAAGTAACCAAAAACCGAAAATAAACTAACAAAATCCGAATTTTTGCGCACAATTTCGGAGCGCACAATTTCGGCGCGACCGCCATGATGACTCAGAAGGTGCCCTTTTTTTTTCTCTTGAGCACCTGCCCCTATAAATGTCTGTGCACGCCACTGATTATTATATTAATATTGACAATAACAACCGACCGTCGGGGTAGAGGATTTGCTTGGTATTTCCGGGTATTTCTATACTGGTTCTCTGCCTTTTCAGGTATTCCATTCCAAAGTCATAGATAAAGTACATACAAATACTAGGTGGTTGTCCCAAACGGAAAGACAAGTATGTTCTTTTCTTCAATTCATCCAGTTTTGAGCTCCCTACTGTATTTTTACAGTAGGATTTTTTATTGCATGCCCTGCTTTCTTTACCTCTCGATTGTCTCTGAATGATCTGGTGCCAACAGAAGATTGTCAGTAACTGTGTGGCTATTGATCTATGTAAGGTGACCTTCTACAAGTCACCTGTGTTTGCTCTTTCTCCAGCTTCTTTCTCTCCTTCTGGTTAAATCTCTGTCCACTGTGCGCAGTGGGCGCATAGTTACCAAAGATCGGAGGTTCATGACCAACTTGCAGAGCCAACGTGCAAGAAGATATGACCTTATGCTTCCAGCATAAAGTTATCTACAGTTGTGTTGGGAGAGTGTGAGACAGCTCTAGTGATGAGTCACACACCAGGACCATAAGAGCTGTACAAATCATGGCACCACAGAGTTGGTGGATACGTTTCTGTGTTAATCAGCATTAAAAAATAATTTCCACATTACTCATTTAATCCATTGATTATATACAAATAATAGCTTTAAGTAGCAGGACTGTAACACAGCTGACCTTGCCATTTATGTTGAGTAAAATATATTATTTGATGTATTTCCTTTCTTTCGACAGAAAGTTTCCACCCCTGCAAACTTTCACACATCGTCACGGCAGACACAGACAGTAAACACAATGTGAAGAAAATCGAAGCAATTTAACAGCATGAAAAATGTAACTTACATTCTTCATACAGTGTCGGAAAAAAACAGATTACAACATAGCAAGAGCAAATGAGAGTGAGGATCTGAGTAAAATATCTGTGACATACATTTAAGTGAGAAATATGTTCCAATAGTGTGTTTATATTCCTGCGGCAGAGGGACCAGAGCACTGTACTGAACTGTGGCTCTGCATGAATGTGTTAAGAAATAGTGAGTATGTTTTATTCATACGGCAGACCACTTTTTCTCAATGTAATGCTGTGGAAAAAGTATATACTTAAGACAAAATAACTTCATAGCTTGAAGCCATGATGATGAAGCCAGTAATGTTAATGTACTGGCATAAGATCTTCTTGACTGAGGCTAGAAACATTTTAATGATTCCAAACCAATGTTTACCTCAGCGGTCATCATGGCCATCATCCAGAAGCATAACTCTGGGAATGGACACCAGATAACAACCCTGTCTCCTATATGCTGCTATTTCTTTGCATGACAGGAAACTAGGGCTGTCAGTCGATTAAAATAGTTAATCGCGATTAATCGCAAATTAATCGCACATTTTTGTATCTGTTCTAAATGTACCTTAGAGGGATATTTTAAGTTTTTAATACTCTTATATGAGTGGACAAATATGCTTTATGCAAATGTTTGTTTATTATCATTTTATCAATGATAAATATTCTCATGACTATTAAACATAACAACCTCTGAACATTAAAAATATCCGCCTCAATACAACCTGGAACCTCTCTCATACAATACAGTGTGTGTGTGTGTGTGTGTGTGTGCGTGCGTGCGTGCGTGCGTGCGTGCGTGCGCGCGTGTGTGTGTGTGTGTGTGTGTGTGTGTGTGTGTGTGTGTGTGTGTGTGTGTGTGTGTGTGTGTGTGTGTGTGTGTGTGTGTGTGGAGAGACACTGTGATGGATCGTTGGAGCTATGTGCAACTCAAGGCATATGCTCGAACGGGAGCTGCCTGGACGCTGCAATCATGTTGCACGCACTATCCGTGCTGAGTGTGCTGACTTTTCGTACAATGTCCCACTGTCTGGAGACCTGCATAAAGTCAAGTGTTCGGCGCAGTTGTCGGCGAAATGTCGCTCCTCTGTTTTCATTGAAACAGCTCCTTATATCCATTAGCGCAGCTAGCTAGCACCAGATGCTAACAACAACAATACACACGGTGTGCACGTTCTCTCTCGCTCTCGCTCGCTCGCTCGCTCGTGCCACACATACACACACCCTCCCGGTCCTCCCGATGGCCAGTCGGTGCCTGCCGGTGAGCGTGGAAGTGTGGTCTGCCGCAAGCGGACGGCAGGAGCGGGGCTGTCAGCATCAGCTTGTAGATGGTATTTTAAACTTGATGTGCTCTGAAACTACGGGGCGGCCGAGGACAAAAAAATACACATGCGTTAATCGCGTTAAATTGACAGCCCTACAGGAAACATAAATAGCTTCTTAGGTTGTGTTCACTGGCATGTTTTTTCCAACATGTGACAATCTTTTACTGGAAAGAAGTTAAAGGGAGTAGGTCTGGGTAAGTGTTTTGGGGTAATAAGAAATGAAAAAGGAAGAGAATGCTTTGTGTTTTGCGACCAACTTTGTAAGGTGGAGGCAACACATGTCCCCAAAAAGGGTTAGGTGAGAACATTATTCGGTTCAACATGTTGTCAGACCTACCGTTACAGCCAAATGTTCCAAAAATGATCTGATTTGATTCCTCTTTCATTTGACTTGACCAATGATCACAACCAGGGAGATATATATAGACAAAGTCATGTTTTCCTTATACTGACGTAACTGAATTTACTCAGTTATGGTTAGGTGAAGATTGTGGTTATGGTAAAAAGAGAAAAAAAAAATATCGCAACCAATTGGCCTGTGGTGTCATCTTCTGTTTCCTTCGTTCTTAATCCTATCCTTCTCCCTTCGGGCATGTCGGAAAGATTAAGTATGAAATAAATGGAAAGTTGTAGTTGGGAGCAAACAGATGCAAATTCGCTCTTGGTGGTGTGGATTGGGGTAAAGACACGTCGGGTAAAGACATTTCAGAGATTTATAAATTCCCTTCAAAGACATGCATATATGAATAAAGAAAAGGAAGAAGGGAACTGGAGGAACAACCAAAAATAACATTGGTCTTTCTGAATACACTTCAATGCTGTCCTTTTCCTGGGTGAACAGTATCTTGGGTTAACTATTATATTATATTGAATATCGTCAGTGTATTCAGTCTTCAAGCATTGATTTTCTCCAACAATGTGCTATTTTCCTAACTTTAAGTGCTTTGAGTTTCTACTGACAACTTTTTCGTTGTCAGTAATTTTGACGGACAGGATCGTAACACTTCCGTCATAATCCATTATTACCCGTCGAGTGCACAATTTATCACTCACTCGCGCTGACGGGGGGGTATTCGGTTAACGCGAGTGCGACCACTGCTCCCAAGCCCTGTTGTTACCATTTTATTTTCTGTTAAATAAGGTTAGTTAGACCATGAGTTAGACCCGAGTCTTCCTGACAGTTCATATTGTGCCGCTGCACGGTGTAATTCAAATCTACCACCGCGCGCAGCACAGACACACAGCTGCTGCCCAGCGCAGCACCGGAAATGGAACTGCTGGGAGAAAAACTGACTATCAGAGATGTAACGTTATCTTTGATAATATTTTGTCTCCTCATTTTTCATCAACGAAAGTAAAGAGAGATTTTGGCATAGTTTTTATTTAGTAAACTACATTTTCGTCTCGTCACTTTTTGTCAACGATATTGCATGATGATTTCGTTACAGTTATTGTTTACTGCCGTCGGTGCCGTCTCGTCATCGTCTCGTTTTCGTCATGGAAAAAAAGGTCGTTGACGAACATATTGCGTCATAGTTTTAGTTAACGAAATTAACACTAGTCGGGACAGGACCCCTCATGTCTGTTGATTTGCCGGCTGGCAATCAAGACGCGGGGGCGTCCGCCGCAGAGATTGAGCCCTGCACTGTGTCGGACTGGGGCTCATCAACAGCGGCAGCTGCAGAACCGGAGTCCCGCGCCGTGTCAGGCTGGGACCCGGTGGCGGCAAGAGACGCGGGAACGGAGCCCCACGCTTTACCAAGCTGGGGCTCCCGGCTAGACCTCACCATGGTTTCGCCCGCGGAGGATGTCCTGGAATTACATTACATGGAGGACGAAGAGGATGCCTCTGAGTTCCTCCTGTCTGATTCGGATGAGCAAGAAGACGATATCTTCATGTCATCGGCTCAAGCTGCAAAGCCGGGAGCGATGGCTGCTCTCCCGGGCGATAGCACACCAGCTTCGCCCTGTCTGAGCAGGCCGTGTGTCAGCGTGTCGCGTCCAGGCTAGACATCCCGTGGCCCAAAATGGCCAAGGAGACCTCCAGGTCCCGTTACGAGGGGAAACATTTTCCCCAAGCAACGAGGACAAAGAGGCAACTCCTTCCGGTTTTCCCGGAGATGTTGGATGAGGTGTCGGTCTCGCGGAGAGACCGGCCTTTTAGCAACAAGGCCCCAATCCAGGGTGCCTCCTCCCTAGACTGTGACGGTATGGAGAGGCTCGGCCTGCTCTGCATGCCGCCTATGGAACCGCTGGTGGCAGCCCACCTCCTACCGAGGATGGGCCCGTCACCAAGCAGGAACCCCACGCTGCCAGTGAAGGCGGACCGATTCCAGTCGACCATGACTGAACGGTCCTACAGAGCCGCAGCGTTGTCCACCAGGGCTCTGAACGTTTCCTCGCTGCTAACCGCATACCAAGCGGAGCTCTGCGAGGATCTGTCGAGCAATCCTGGACCGGCCGCTCTGGATGAAATGGCCGCGGTCACAGACATTTGTCTCCGTGTCCAACGCTGCGCCGTCCAGGCCACGGGCAAGGCAATGGGGATCATGGTGGTGCAGGAAAGAGCTAGATGGCTCAACCTCACCAACCTCCCAGACCGGGAAAAGGAGGATGTGCTTGACATGCCCATCGTTCCCGAGGGAATTTTCGGCTCCTCTCTCGCCTCCATGCAGAGGAGATGCGAGTCGATAAAGAAGGAGGATGAGGCCCTCCACCTCTGCCTCCCTCGAAGGGTCCAGCCGCTGCCTTCACAGCGGCAGTCCTTCGCCCAAGCTGCCTCGAACCCTGCTCAGTTCAAAATACCCAAACAGCAGAGGTCGCAGCCCGCCCGGAGTCCCTAGCCCAGGCAGGAGACGAGGGCGAGTTGGCCTAGAAAATCTCCGGTCCCGGCTGCAGCCAACCCAGAATTTCGGCCAGCAGTCGAGGAAGAAGAAGCGAGCGGCCTGACAGCCCCTCCTTCTCTCCTCTGTGACAGAGCTGGAAGTCCACGGTTCCCCAGCTCTAGATGTGTTCCCGCCGCCTCGAGAGATGCCTCAACACCATCCTCAAGTCCGCAAAAACACATGTCACAAGTTTGTTGTTGTTTCTAAAATAAACCATTTTCCGCTGACGCATCCAGGCTTCAGGCCAAGAGCGCAGCTCAAACAAATGAAAAGACAATCAATAAAAACAATAAACAGTCCGTCAACTGTTCCCCTTCTGAGAGCAGCTACGGCTTCTCTCAAAAGGCGGATTATAGACGGGTCTGTGAAGGCACCACCGTCATGCGCATGCGCAGTGCCGGCTGGGGTTGTGAAGGCACCACCGTCACGCGCATGCGCAGTATCGGTGGGGATTGTCGAAATGGGGCACCACATTTTTCAGACACTAGAGGGCCCCATAACACAACAAATAGGGACTCAGAGGGTAAGAGACGTGACATCTCCGCTGGCTCTAAGGAGCATACAGGGGAAGATGCTCACAACATCTGCTTGGGTTTCTCAAGACAGTAACACGGGGCTACAGACTCCAATTCGCTGTCACCCCACCTCGCTTCTCGGGCATTCTGTATTCACAAGCCCGGGGAGAGTCAGCCCATATTCTAGAGAGAGAAATTCTCTCACTTCTAGAAAAGAGGAATATATCTATAGTACCCGCCGAGCAGAGTCAGATTACGCAGACAAATGTTCTCGTAAAGCACCTGCTCAACCTGGGTTTCATAATAAACACAGAAAAGAGCATGTTGTGCCCAGCACAGACTGTACTCTTCCTGGGTTTACACCTGAACTCGGTGCCCTTTCCCAGCCGGCCTATCAGCGGAAAGAGTGAAAGCTTTCAGAGCTTGTCTCGCTCATTTCCAGCTGCGCAAACATGTTCTCCTCAGACCATGTCTGCGGTTACTGGGGCTAATGACGTCGTACGACTGGGACGCTTACACATGGGGGAGTTTCAGCGCTGGGTAGCCGCTCTAAAACTAAACCCTGCGCGTCATGGCGCGCGGAGAGTAATGGTTACTGTGAAAAGCGTAATGGCACTACGTCACTGGCCGCACCCGACTTTTGCACCCGTGCCTATGGGTGCTGTCCTTTCACGGAAGGTGGTCACCACGGACGCATGTCTGACAGGCTGGGGAGGTATTTACGGAGGTCGTCCGGTGAGAGGTCTCTGGAACAGAGACCTCCAGCGGGCGCACATAAATTACCTGGAGCTTTTAGCGGTGTTCCTCACTCTAAAACGCTTTCTGCCTTTTCTCAGAGGACATCATGTCCTCGTGAGGACAGACAACACGACCACAATATCGTGTATAAACCGCCAAGGGGGTTTGCGTTCTCTCCAGTTACACATGCTGGCACCCAAACTGATCTTATGGAGCGGCAGACGTCTCCTCTCTCTGAGAGCGACACACGTACCAGGAGTGATGAACCTCGGGGCAGAGCTACTGTCCAGAGGTGCACCACTATATGCAGACTGGACTCTACATCCAAGGATTGTGAGTCAGCTGTGGGTGCGTTACGGCAGAGCCGCAGTAGATCTGTTCGCATCAAAAGAAAATGCTCAATATAAGCTGTTCTTTTCAATGCACGATTTAAACGCACCGTTAGGCGTGGACGCGCTCGTGCACGCGCTCGTGCACGATTGGCCTCCGGGTATGAGGGGCCGTGTAGGCCAAAATTCAAACTCACCTCGCACACACACTACTGAAAACATCTGGCCTTGCACACACACTACTGAAATACTCTCACGTTCACTACTGAACACCTCACACACACACTACTGAAAATTAGGCTCACACACACACTACTGAAAACATCTGGCCTTGCACACACACTACTGAAATCCTCTCACATTCACTACTGAACACCTCACACACTCACTACTGAAAACATCTGGCCTTGCACACACACTACTGAAATCCTCTCACATTCACTACTGAACACCTCACACACACACACACACACACACACACACACACACACACACACACACACACACACACACACACACACACACACACACACACACACACACACACACACACACACACACACACACACACACACACACACACACACACGCACACACACACACACACACACACACACACACACTACTGAAAACATCTGGCCTTGCACACACACTACTGAAATCCTCTCACATTCACTACTGAACACCTCACACACACACACTACTGAAAATTAAGCCTCACACACACACTACTGAAATCATCTGGCCTTGCACACACACTACTGAAATCCTCTCACATTCACTACTGAACACCTCACACACACACTACTGAAAACATCTGGCCTTGCACACACACTCCTGAAATCCTCTCACATTCACTACTGAACACCTCACACACACACACACACTACTGAAAATTAAGCCTCACACACACACTACTGAAATCATCTCACGTTCACTACTGAACACATCACACACACAATACTGCAAATTAACCTCACACACACACTCCTGAAAAACATTTTACTGAAAGGTTCTCAGTAGGGAATGTGCATGTGTTTCACCTATGTGTGTGTGAGGGGATTCTTGCTGTAACAGAAGTCATTCTAATGTAACGGATGTCATTCTAATGTAACGGAAGTCAGTGGTCTCTTTGCTAGCCCCGTTAGCTTCATTAGCTCCAGGCTGCTACTCCGAAGTGGTTGTTGTGTTGATGCCTGGTGGAGTATTCTTCATTGAAATATCGCACTTATCGTATGGCTCTGCGGTTCAAACAGACCGTCCATAAATGCAGTTTATTCGGTAAGTACAATTCAAGCACTTTATTTCTTACTTGTCTTTTTATTCAGCTAACAAGCGAGACGAAGCTACATCTGTGCTAACGATGCTATCCGTAGCATACAAGTTAAAACATAATGGAGAAGTGTAACACATTAAGAAGGTTTATACTGTAAAACATAAGGCTTCTCGGTGAGGTTGGTAAAATAAGGTCATGCTTGTACATTAGTTAGCTTGCTAGTTAGGTAACTGTATGCATTGTTATTGTTAATTTAAAATAGCTATGCTCGACGATGCAGACAGCTAGCGTCACATTAGTGTTGAAGAGCAGAGTACTGTATGAGATTAACCTCACTATAAGATCTGTGTATCTGAAACATATGAATCTCACATTTCCAGTTGGTTCCAGAAATAACGTTGACGTAGATATTGCAATATGGTTTGTTGAGCTGGAGTTGATTATTGAAGCTTACTGGTTAACGTTCATCATATTAAACGAATGAACCCAAACGTTGTTGTTTTTATTAATATTATTACCAATACTTACTTAGCATTTTATTATCATTACACTGGAGAAACCGACTTATTGTGACAGCAGAAAGTGAACATGTAACTTAATGCCTGCATTTGAGGACGAAAAATAGCTCAGTCAATGCTTTAGGGACAAGGAAATTATTTGTTTAAATATTAGATATGACATTATGTGTGCTTCTGTGACAATGAAGCTTATTCATTGCATTACATGTGTTGAAGATGTTTGTCTTTTACCCTTACGTGTGTGTTACAAATGAATGTGAATATGGCATAGGACAAATATTTAAATTGACTGTCTCATGAAAAACGATTATAAAATAAAAAGGACCACAACTATACAATAATACACAATCAAACTGATAAGATACAGTAAGGGCTTTGATATCCAGCACTTTCTTTAAGGATAACAAAAAGATTATCACATGACATTTGCATGTAAAAAAGTCTGTGACCAACACATTGTTACTTTACATATATATCTGTTTAAAGTTTCCAGGTGATGCGGCAGACAGACCAGAGGATGCTGACCACGAGAGACAGACCTATTCCAAACATCAGTGAACTTCAGCATCGACTCAAAGGTACAAGGAATCGAGAAACGTTCTGGTTTAAATAGATAAAGTAACAACTATAATCAGCTTTCACATTTCAATGTATTTAAGGCAATTATTATTTTACATTGTGAGAATTGCTACCATTTGTCTCTACATATTGTCTGTAAAAGACGTGGTAAAAGTGGTTCTTGCAGTGAGACAACCGAGCAGTTGAATATTATTTAATAAGATATTTTAATGTTGATTAACTGCAGACTGTTCATTCATAATCTGATTATCTTTGTAGTACAAAGTGATGAATTAAAAAACACATTATTTCTACAGCCGCTAAATAAACAAACGTTTCATAAATAACACACTTGCTCTGCAATAATGTCATATGTTTCTTGTCATTTCTGTTAGGAAAGGACATACCTGAAGGACACAACTGCCTCACCGTTTTCTCAGAGGGGCAAGAAGAAAATGAAAAGCTGATTTCAGATTAAAGACCAATACAGGACATTCACTAAGAAACTACACTTTTATTTTGAACACAAAGTCAAACAGGACCATCATTTGTTTGTGGCAGCTGAGCCCAGTATGGGCTCACAGATGCAGTTAGGTGGTTTCTTCATCAGACCTGGTCCTCCTCCATCAGGCCACGTCCTCCTCCATCAGGCCACGTCCTCATCCCAGAGAAAGACCTCTCCACCTTCTCCAGCCAAACCCACAGACAGGACATCCGTCACGCTGAGGTTTCTCCCAAAGTCTCTGCACGCTGTCTCAATTGATCCACACTGTGAATATGAGGGGGAAATGTGTGTCATAAATGCTTTAGACAATAAGAAATATGAAGTTAACTGTAAGGAATGGCTCATTCTTTTTTAAATAGACAAAACTATTACTGTATTTCAATATCTCACATCTGAAAGTTTAATTTAAAAGAAGAAGGGGCCCCAAAAATAAAGATTGGTATATCAATAAATGTAGTTGATTGTGTCTTTTTAATTGTTTAAAGTAGATAGAACTGGTACTTAAGAGTTTGAATACAATCTGGTTGCGGAGGAGGCACACAGGTAAGAGCATAGCTACCATCACACTAAGCTTGACTTGAATTTATTAAAAGTATAATTAAGTAACAGCAACAAATCAATAACAAATCGTGCAAAAATGTGAATCTTTGCTGGGTCCACTGTTGAATTTACCACATATTGTATGTTTTAGAAACCTTAAGGCATGTATAGATTTGTATGCAAGTAATATCCCAAAACTCAATAAATACTGTAGATTATTATTGAAAGTTATGTTGAATAGTTTCATGTTCACTTACCTTAAGCAAGGTAAAACGTGCAGACCGGGGGGAATACAAATACTTGTATTTCTCTTTTTTGGTTTGCAAGGGTGTCACCTTCCGCGGAGCCCATTTTCTGTAGTATTATCCTAACAAAGGGAACAACCCTTATTTAGGTTTTTTTAAAAGTGACAATATCAGCTTGCATTCATCCGACAAAAATACGACACAGGGTATTGTCTAATTGCTGGTTGTCTTGTGTTTTTATGGGATTTGGATAACGGATTTATTCTATAAAATATTTTGAATGGTTTTCACTTAATACTGTTATAAAGTCGGCTGCGGACAGCCGGGCTGTAGTAAATAGTGCAGCAGATCTACACAGCTAGCTCGCTAGTTAGCATTATTAACAGCTATTTATGTACATTTTCAAGTTCTGCTTGAAAGCAAGTTCCTGCAAACTGTTCAAACAAACGCTTCAACTTGTACCATTTATAATCTGTATGTTTGAATATGGATCTTAAATCGGCGTGACGTTGAAGCAGCTGCAGTTCCTTTAAGCATACCGTTAGCATTTTGCTTCTGGCAACTAGATTTATGATTTGAAAATTATAAAAGTAGGGTAGACATGTGGATATTATCCGGCTGAACAAAACGTGACCCGTCTCTTAAATGCGTCTCAACCACAGACCTTATTTCCAGCTAGTTTCAAACCATATTGCAATATCTACGTCAACGTTATTTCTGGAACCAACTGGAAATGTGAGATTCATATTTTTCAGATACACAGATCTTATAGTGAGGTTAATCTCATACAGTACTCTGCTCTTCAACACTAATGTGACGCTAGCTGTCTGCATCGTCGAGCATAGCTATTTTAAATTAACAATAACAATGCATACAGTTACCTAACTAGCAAACTAACTAATGTACAAGCATGAACTTATTTTACCAACCTCACCGAGAAGCCTTATGTTTTACAGTATAAACCTTCTTAATGTGTTACACTTCTCCATTATGTTTTAACTTGTATGCTACGGATAGCATCGTTAGCACAGATGTAGCTTCGTCTCGCTTGTTAGCTGAATAAAAAGACAAGTAAGAAATAAAGTGCTTGAATTGTACTTACCGAATAAACTGCATTGATGGACGGTCTGTTTGAACCGCAGAGCCATACGATAAGTGCGATATTTCAATGAAGAATACTCCACCAGGCATCAACACAACAACCACTTCGGAGTAGCAGCCTGGAGCTAATGAAGCTAACGGGGCTAGCAAAGAGACCACTGACTTCCGTTACATTAGAATGACATCCGTTACATTAGAATGACTTCCGTTACAGCAAGAATCCCCTCACACACACATAGGTGAAACACATGCACATTCCCTACTGAGAACCTTTCAGTAAAATGTTTTTCAGGAGTGTGTGTGTGAGGTTAATTTTCAGTATTGTGTGTGTGAGGTGTTCAGTAGTGAACGTGAGATGATTTCAGTAGTGTGTGTGTGAGGCTTAATTTTCAGTAGTGTGTGTGTGAGGTGTTCAGTAGTGAATGTGAGAGGATTTCAGTAGTGTGTGTGCAAGGCCAGATGTTTTCAGTAGTGTGTGTGTGTGAGGTGTTCAGTAGTGAATGTGAGAGGATTGCAGTAGTGTGTGTGCAAGGCCAGATGTTTTCAGTAGTGTGTGTGTGAGGTGTTCAGTAGTGAATGTGAGAGGATTTCAGTAGTGTGTGTGTGAGGCTTAATTTTCAGTAGTGTGTGTGTGAGGTGTTCAGTAGTGAATGTGAGAGGATTTCAGTAGTGTGTGTGCAAGGCCAAATGTTTTCAGTAGTGTGTGTGTGTGAGGTGAGTTTGAATTTTGGCCTACACGGCCCTTCATATCCGGGCCTTCTGTACGCGTTCCCACCCCTGGCTCTGATACCCCCAACTCTGGCCAGAGTGAAGGAACAACGCTACACACTTATCCTGATAGCTCCGCCCTGGCCCGCAATGTACGGGCTGGCGGAGATATATCAGCTGCTGTGCGGGCAGCCATGGCAGCCCCCACTACGCAGGGACATACTGTCTCAGGTGGGGGGGGCGATCTTTCACCCACGCCAAGAGCGCTGGGCACTATGGGCCTGGCCCCTGAGTGGTACAATCTGATTACAGTGGGACTCCCTCAGAAGGTGATAAATACTATTCAGAGTGCGAGAGCTTCCTCCACCAGGTCTCTCTATGACTGTAAGTGGAGGGTGTTTGAGGAGTGGTGCCTTCAAAAAGGACACATCTCTTTTCAATGTCCTGTCGGGGTGATTTTATAATTTCTACAGGACTTGATCGATAAACACAGAGCTTTCTCTACGATCAAAGTGTACCTGGCTGCTATTGCTGCATGCCATGTGGGCTTTGAGGGAAAGATGGCTAGCCAACATCCTTTGGTCTGCCGTTTTATGAAGGGAGCTCGCAGGCTCCTCCCTGTCTCCAGGTCACTGGTGCCCTTATGGGACTTGGCAGTGGTTTTAAATGGGCTCAGAATGACCCCATTTGAACCCCTGGAAGGAGCTGACATGAAACATCTGTCACTCAAGACAGTGCTGTTACTGGCCCTGGCATCCGCCAAGCGGGTCAGTGATATTCATGAGCTGTCTGTACATCCTTCATGCACTCTGTTCGCCCCAGGGCAAATGAGAGTGTTGTTGAAGCCCAACCCTGCCTTTACACTGTTTAGAGTTCTAGGTGAGGTCCTGTTAATTTATTCCGGTAAATTACTCTGACCTCACTAATTGACCTGACCGAAGTTACTGAGTCTATGTAAGTTTACTGCTTGGCTCAGATCCACCAAACGTCAGCAAGATCTCACCTCTATTAACTCCCCGAAGAACCAGGTTCAATTAACTGCTGTTTCTATTCAGACAACTCTTTTTAATCTGTTTAAGCGATCCCGAAGGATTTTGGTATCAGTAAATGGGGTGTGTTCCTACCTAAACGTGTGTGTGGCAGGGTGCAGTCTTACCTTTGAAGCAGGAGAGGAGAGCACAGATGTCCTTTAAATTGTCCCAGTCCAAAAGGTGGGATCAGTTTATTTGAAGAAAAATAGGTCCAAACTAATACAGGGTTTTTACCTTCTCTCTTTACAACATTATAATCATACTAAACAAAAAAAATGATGCTGTGATCATGTTCAAATATGAAACTTTAATTCACAGTCTTACATTTATTACCAAAATGTTTCACTTCAACTGCCCAATTCAGTTGTGACATTTAAAATCTCCCGATAGAATTTAGAGGCATTTCCTCATAAAAAGACCGGTGATAATAAAAAGCACATTCAACCTTTCATCCACGAAATCGATTCACATCGATTCCATACCTTTTTATTTTCCGTCACAGATGGCGGGGACTAACATTCAAAATCCCACAGTTTTCGGAGGCAGTTCCTCACGTAGGTAGGTACAAATACTCACAAACGCATACCTATCCCACAGTTTTTTGGAGGCAGTTCCTCACGTAGGTAGGTATTAATACTCACAAACGCTTCTTCCATAAAATCATTCCATTCAGCATTCAAAGAAATTCCCTCATTCAAAGCAATTCACTCAGCATTCCAACCGAGAAATTCAAGAGATATTTACCAAGTTTGAGAGAACCTTACCGAGAGCTATTAACCCAGCTCTGAAGCCCTCACTCTCTCCACCCCTGTCTTTATCCACCAAAACAGGATAGAAAACCCTAAAACACCTCCTCCACACCCAATTTTGTGTAAAACTGGGCCTGGCCTCCGATGTACAGGGTTGGACATAACCAGACATTTTCTATAGCTTATGGCATAAGACACACCTTCTCAGGTTTGTGTAAAAAGGACATGACCCCTGTAGGATTTGAAAAATATTATTCTCGGCTATGACATAACCGCCTTTTTGAGGCCTCAATGTATTTCTCCTTTATCAGGAGCCCCCCTCCCTGCTGTGAGAGGAGAGAGAAGAAACTGCCTACTCTCTTATCAGTGACACCCATAAATCATTATAAGTCTTACACTCAATTCAACAAACCACTTAGTTTATACTGTAAATATAGAAAAACATAACACATGAAACATTTTCTTTAGAGTTATATAAGAATATAATTGATTATATTTGATTATAACTAACTTTCGTTTTAAGTATTTAACCTGTTATGGAAATCCCAACACCCTCTTTTTAAAACGCAAAGTTATCAAACAGCAACAACTAAAATTGTAAGCATACATACATATTCATCAACCATCAAGAAGTATTTTCATTATGGGTTCATACAAGAATATGATTGATTATATTTGATTATAACTAACTTTCGTTTTAAGTATTCAACCTGTTATGGAAATCCCAACACCCTCTTTTTAAAACGCAAAGTTATCAAACATAGCAACAGATAAAATCGTAAAAGTATATTTGAAAAACTTCAAGCATCAAACAACATGAAAAGTTCTTCAGAAATTGAAAAAAAAAACGATTTTTGATGATCCTGGTGGGGAGAACACCAAAAACATAGTACCTCACGGGAATGTCCATGGTGTCACATAGGTCAGGCACCTGAGTAAAAAGCGCCCACGGGCCATCACGATGAAGATAGATTTGTGTGCGCACCCCCACTCGGCCTGGTATTTACAGGAGTGGGGGGCCCATCTGCTGTTCCAGTGTAGACTCCTCAATCCATGTTGCCATCTGTTGCAAATCCTTGACCCTGACCATGGAGGGGTTACAGTTTTTCCCTGGACGACATCTCCAAACGAAAGGCCAGACATCTTGGTTGATCATACAGCTGTCAGGTAGTCGTCGTCCTTTCTGGGAAATCCACTGCAATCTTATCGGTTTATTGGGTAAAGATGCACCCTGTCCCCCAGCACTAGAAGAAATTTCCTTCTCCGCTGGCAGGATTATAGGTGACTCAGCCGCTGATCCATTCTGCACAGGTTTTCTGGGTCCAGGAATTGGCTTTACTGGAAACCCTGTGTCTGGAGTAGTCCCACTTGGCAGGTTCAATTCCTCTTGATAAATCCCAGAGGTACTAATCTCATCCATATAGTTATGATCATACACGTACGCAGCCTCTGATTCATTAATAGTTGTTTTAGTTGAAACAATTTCCCCCAGGAATCCATCCAGGGGGTCTGGTACTCCATGTTCCTCTGGAATTTCTATAGACAGCAAGGGCATCTTTTTGGCTTGGGCACCCGGGGAGACCTCCGAATCAGATCTCTCTTTTCTCTTACGAGTCTCCTCCTTTTCATCACTTGCCCCTTCCGGTCCTTCTGCACAGGTACTTTCGGGTTCAGTCCCTTTAAATTGATCCGACGGATCAATCTCCTGTTGGTAGATAGATAATACGTAAGAGTATCTTTCCCTCTTATGTAAACTCTTCTATTACCGGGATTTAATATCACTACATAATCCTTTCTGTACACTAATATTTCTTCTAAAGCACAATATTCCTCTCTTGAGGGTGGACGGCATAAATTAACTTCACCATGGGTCTTAGGCCAATTCTCCTGAGGTGTGAGAATAAAAGAAGAGTAATCCTCTTCAACTTTAATGCCCCTAACTGCACATGAACTGCACAGGGACTTCCCTTGGATTCCATCGATTATAGCCCGATCCACTTTACAACTTGTGCACTGGTGCATGGAGACTCCAATATCTTGACCTTGCCATTCCTTCTGTATATCCAACATAGATGTACGAACATCCATTAGTCATTGGTTCTTATAGTATACATCTATTCTTACCTAGAGGAATATGCAACAAATTTGTCTATAATTAATCCATTGGACTATATCTCTTGCTCCTGTATTTTAGTATAAACAGCTGTTATATGTACCGTTAACATCCCTTCTCCAGTGAGTGGGTTTAAAATGGAAAAACTTATCATGCCATAATGAACTTTTATCAGTTCATGACATAATAACCCTTTCTTATATACACTGTGTAAAATAAAAACAGTAAAAACAAGAAATAGGTTATCCAAATGAAAATTGTACATCCTCTCTTCAAAAAATATACAACTGATGAAGAAGGGTATAATGTGTATAACTGTTAAAGAAAATAAATAGTTATATTAAGAATTGTAAAATAAAAGTAAAAAATGGGAGATTTAATAAAGAATATAAGAACAATGACCAAACATCTTGTTTTACCATTTTCTCCTTTAAACTCATTCCATATAGGAATTTTCATCCTCTCTTCAAAAAATATACAACTGATGAAGAAGGGTAGGCTATAATGTGTATAACTGTTAAACTAAATAAATAGTTATACTAAGAATTGTAAAATAAATGTAAAAAATGAAAACATTTTAAAGAATATAAGAACAATGATCAAACATCTTGTTTTACCATTTTCTCCTTTAAACTCATTCCATATAGGAATTTTCATCCTCTCTTCAAAAAATATACAACTGATGAAGAAGGGTATAATGTGTATAACTGTTAAAGAAAATAAATAGTTATACTAAGAATTGTAAAATAAAAGTAAAAAATTTACAATTTTTTAAAGAATATAAGAACAATGATCAAACATCTTGTTTTACCATTTCCTCCTTGATTTCAAGATTACTCCCTGGATTATCCTGGATTTCCTTTTTTCTGGTTCCAATGCTCATCATGTCCTCAGTTAGATAGTATATTCTCAACTCTCTGCTGATTTCTAAAAGGATGTTCTCTCGTTCTTGCTTCTGACAGAAATGATTATCTTGTTCTGGCCAACTGCCCTGTAAAATAAAAAATACTACAGGCTAATCCTAAAATGTACTACCGGCCCCCCCCTTTTTTCTAATTGTCCTGTGGGATCAGGACCTCTCGCAAACCAACCTCACAGAAAGAGACTTTTCTTTTTGTTCCAGAAGTTGGCTGCTTGAAGAATTGTATGCAAGATTTTGTGTTGTTTACCTGTTTATTTTCCAATCTTAATTCCTCCTTTATTTTATTTTTGGTTTTCCTAACTCTTTTGCAAATTGTGGGTAACACAGAGGAAAACAACCTGAAGCCTATATATCCTAACAACAGGGCCGCCCCAATAGCCAATACATAGCCAATACCCGTCAAAATGCTCCCCACTAAAGGCTGTACTATTCCCATTGTTAAATCCTTTGCAGTTGCTATGACCTCTGTTATACCTATCTTCATACCTTGACCTGCTGCATAAAAAATCCCTTTTACCAAATCCCAATTTTTTGGATAAGATTAAACATTGGAAAATAGACACCGGTTATATCTGAATTAATATTAGTATACCCAGGACTTTGATCCTCTGTTACTTGAGGTCTCTTCCAGTCCGGAAACAGAGTTCCATATTTCAGCAAGCAGAGTTTTGTCTCTAACCACCTTATTTTCCCCAAAGTAATCATCTCTGGATCCATGCCTGGCCAATTGTCTGTATCCTTGACTATCTCTGGGCGTGCAAATTGTTTTGATCTGGTTGATTTTCTCATTGTTCTATTTGAGTCCATGAAAGGGGATTGATCCATGCAGTAACTAACACAGTTTGCACATTCAGTCCCATTTTTAAATCTGGGAAGTGATCGGGGCATCTTCCTGAAAGGTCTTCACAAGATTTTATTGTTACAAACCGTTCTTTTTAGTACATTATCTATTAACCAGCGAGCTGTCTCATGTGAACTTTGAGCAGGAAAATAGTCATAAGCATAACAGTAGGTTGTGTCAGTCTGTGTGCAATAATCAGTAGAATAATATCCATACCTCAAATCTGCACACCTGTCTATGGTAGAATACAGTGCATGTGGGTGGGCCATATAAGGAGCTATTCCCAAAACATAATTCTGGAAATGCTCTCCTATATTGTTAGTTTGATTTGCTATTCTTACAAATGGTGCAGATATCCCGTCCTCCCCATGGGTTTGAATCAAATTTGGTCTTGTATTCCTATTTATTTTGCGAGTAAAATTTCCTCCTGATAAAATTCCCAACACTTGGGTTATCAGGAAACGGGTCATCTTTATATGCAGGGACTCGGTTTTGGTCTTTAGAGCCATGTTAGCGCAAATGGTGAAATTATGGATCTCCCCAACTGTCATTCCTCTGCCAGCATATCTAACTGTAGTCCCACGATCAAATTTAATCATTTCCCACCTCAGTATATTTTCCTGCAAATCCTCCCAACAGGTGGATCTGCTCCATTTTCCACATTGTGTTTGTTCGGTGTCTTTCACCCCTTCTGTAGTTTCGCAATATTTTTGACTTTTAGTTATATTAGCTATTCGGCACATAGGATAGAGACCATCATTTTCCATGCGAGTTGTCTGCATACAAGTTTTTATTTCGGACCAAGTGGAGACCAGATCATTTTTTAGCCAAGTTTGAACGTTCATATTAACTATGTTAGGAACCCAAATACAATGTTCTACTTTCCCACTGGGTCTTGAATTGTACACTAGCCATGGAATATTTTTCAGGTAAGACTGTATGCGTTGCCCATAGGTAGTGAACAATGTCCACAAGAATCCTTCTTTAATGTCTATGGTTTTTAAACCGCATCCCTCACATCTCTCCTCTAAAGAGTGGGTCGCTCTTTTGTATCTATTGATTGGATTTTCATAGGAACCTTTAAACAGTATCTTAGTTAAATCCCCAAATTCCGCAATCCAATTTGCTGGGTCAGGCGAGGTCAAAGCACTTTCCATAGTATTAATGTCCACATAGGTAGTTGTCTTTCCTGTCGGGTCCGTTCTATATGTATCATTTTTAGCGTCAAAAGTACAGTTTTGATAATGTCTTAGCCTATAGTCCGGAATTAAAGAAAATATATTATGCGTAGTTGAATTCCCTATGAAGCTGTAACATGTGTGAGGGCCATACAATTCAGAATCCCTATGTTTATAAATTCCTCGAATTCTCTTGTTCTCTACCCAGATATCAAGAGCGATCGAAGATTTGTTCCTGTTGGGGCTGATAAAATTCCCAGAGAATGCATCTAAACTCTTCCAGTCGGTCTCACAAGTCTGGTTATTTAAGATTTTAGTCAGATTGTTTGTATTCATAATGTACGCCCATCCAGCAGTTATATCCGTCTTTGTGATACACTTGCCTTTCTGGATGCACTCCTTGGTACTTAAATCAGGATCCTGTATTCCTCTGCCTTTTAGCCAGAATAAGAGGTTCTTTCTCCATCGTGTGTGATTGATTCCTATCTTGCTGTTTTTATGACCTGACAGTTTAAGGTCGCTAGTGCAAGGTATAGCTGTGTTAAGCCATTGAGTCTCCCACAGCATTCCTACTTGGGTTTTAGTGGTGAGATTATAGACTTGCCAGGTTGTTATCTGTCTCTGTTTGGTCGTAAATATAACCCCTCCTGTAATGATACAACAGCATAGTAGAATTATAAACATTGCTTTTCCCCAACTAGCTTTTTGATTCTTAGAGTTGTCTGGATCAGGTTTTGGTAGCAAAGTTGGATCCAATGTTGATAAGGGTAATAAGGAAATGTGTTCCTCAGGATCATCCTCCATTTCTTCCTCCCTCTTTTGATCCTGTAAGAATACAGAGAGGGAGGTCTGTTAGATTATGGCCCTAAGTATCCGCTGGTACCAACACTCTGTAGGTTCAGGCACAACCAGTTTCATTCTTAAAATGTGCGTGCGGGCTGTTCTGCACCTTCCGGCTGAATCACGACACATGGTTATTTTAAATTCCAGTTTATGATCTGGTTTAGACGCCTTATGATCTGAGCAGTGTAAGGATTTTTTCACAACAAGCCAGCTGTAATTAGGGTCAGACCGAGTAGACAGATTTGTTACCCAATCCATCTCCTCGTTCTGGGGTTTTGAGCATAATTTCAACGCCTCAACGCTAAATGGTTTATCCTCCAACATCTGTAATAGTACATTCTGGAGGGTCAGCCTGGAAACCTTTTGCACAGGAAGTAAAGGAAACAGCTCCCGTCTTTCGGGTGAAGGATGGACAAATAGTTTGTCAATCTGTTTTTGACAACCATTTCTGGATGGAACACCTTCAAGATGTTCAGGATAAGCTTGTTTTATCATCCCTTGTAGGGGTGTATCAATTTCTGTCAGATCTTTCATTGAAAGGAATATCCCCCATTGTCCTTGGGGTCCTTTTCTAAAACCCAACCTTGCATGATTAAGAGGATGTAAGTTATTCTCACCCCTGGTGCACTGATTAGCTGCATATGCTTCTTTGGTAACAGCTTCAGGACATTTAATTAATCCTACTTCAGATGCCATGCAGCGACATTTTCCCCGAAAATGTCCTGGGTGATGAATTCTGGAAATCACTGTCCTTAGTCCTATTATCAGATAACAGTTTTATAGACAGAAACACAGCCTGCACTGAGGGGGCCCTTCCACGCCTGACACTTTTATGGGGTCAGGGGCCGGAAACAACCTTTTTGGTCTTTGCATAGCTTTCCCTTGCCACACAATCGCAGACACTGTTATCCCACATTGCGCACAGGATCCAGGTGTATACTTTTCTCATACAAGTGGATGATTTCTTTCCTCCTTTTCTGGGGCACAACCCTCCCATGCGAGCTCTAGATTCTTACAAGATGACCCTACAAAAAGGCCATCCTCCCCTGAGGTAGAAAGCACATACACTGCCACAGCATTTGCACAAAACATGTCATCAGATGTGAGACTGATCTCATCAACAGTGGATGGGTAGGCTGTAGTCATATTGCTATTTTTAATCTTAGTTGACTCGGGTGAACTGGCCCTCTCTTCTGGAGTGAAACTACGTTCCCAGAGACTGACTTCACGGTATCCAAACCTTCTAATTTTGTCATAAGCTGACCCTTCTCTGGACTGCGGCCCTTTCTGGTCACCCACACCTGATCCCCAACCTGAAATGGAAGAGGGGTGGTAGTTAGATATGCCCTGTTCTTTGCCCTAGGTAGCTTATCCATACATAGGAACAAGTTGAGCCTTGTCAAATTGATTGGAATGTCCCAATTTGTTTTACAGTTTTTGATGATCCACTCTTTGGCTGCTCTAACACCTCTTTCTGCTACCCCATTGGTTTGAGACGTATATGGTAATGACCAGATAGGTGTGATTCCATTATCTTGCAAGAGTGACAAAACTTTCTCATTTTTAAAGTGAGTCGCATTATCCATTCTTATTCTCTTAGTTTTTGAAAAATTACTGATATGCTCTGCCAGTTTAGCAGACACTGTGTTCCCTGTTGCTCGGGTCAGAGGATAAACATGTTTATGACTCCCTCCATTATCACAGATCACAAGGAAATACTTGTTCCCACTGGGAGTGCGGGTTGGAAAAGGACCTGCTATGTCAGCACTAAAACTGATTAGTGGTTCTTCCTCTATTATTTTAAGATGTTCAGGATGAATTTTCTTGAACCCATCCACCTCTGCACATTGAAGACATGTTGACCGTGTGTGTTGTAGGTGCATTCGCAGTTTTGGTATGAGTATTTTATTGTTGAGGCAATATTTTCTCATTCGAACTGAGCCCACATGGCCTAAACTGCTGTGTAATTCAAGTACAAACTGAGGAGCTTCTTCAGGTGGTATATGAATGCTTCCATCCCTTTTCCATATACTAGGGAATATTGTAGTTAGATGGTTAACTCTTCCCCTGCTTTGAGCAAGCGCATCAACTTCTCTTGCAAAAATCAGGCATATCTTGCCTCAAAACGATGCAGAGAAACTAGTCCATGCATTTGTTACTTCTAGGCTGGATTATTGTAACTCTTTATTATCAGGGAGTACCAAGAAGTCAATCAAGTCGCTTCAGCTGATTCAAAATGCTGCGGCTCGTGTACTAACCAGAGTTAGGAAAAGGGACCACATTACTCCTGTTCTGGCTGCCTTACACTGGCTCCCTATAGAACACAGGATAGAATTTAAAATTCTTCTTCTCGCCTACAAAGCCCTTAATGGGCAGGCGCCATCTTACCTTAAAGAACTCATTATACCCTACTGTCCTACTAGGGCATTGCGTTCCAAGAATGCAGGGTTGTTGGTTGTTCCTAGAATCTTTAAAAGTACAATGGGAGCCAGAGCCTTTTCTTATCAAGCTCCACATTTGTGGAATCAGCTTCCAGTTTGTGTTCGGGCGGCAGACACCCTATCCGTTTTTAAGAGTGCGCTTAAGACCTTCCTTTTTGATAAAGCTTATAGTTAGGGCTGATTAGATTCAGCCCCTAGTTTTGCTGATATAGGCTTAGTTTGTCGGGGGACATCTTACTTCTTCCTTCTCTCTGTCTATACCCGTGTACACTCATGTTCCGATTAACCCAGCTTCCCCAAATGTCTTTCTTTTTGGTGTCTATATACGCTGGGATCCGGAGTCATGGATGATCCTGCGGTCCTGTGTCCTGGATCGCGAGCGCTGGATCTTGAGTCGTGGCTGTGGTCCTGGATCATAGGTCCTGGATGGATATCCTCGTGGATTCATCTTCCTATTATACACACATGCATTTCCAAACATTTGGACTACCTATGTTGCAAATGTATTATCTTTTCAATTTACACACGGCATCTATTGCACGTCTGTCCGTCCTGGGAGAGGGATCCCTCCTCTGTTGCTCTCCCTGAGGTTTCTCCCATTTTTCCCTTTAAACTGGGTTTTCTTTGGAAGTTTTTCCTTGTACGATGTGAGGGTCTAAGGACAGAGGGTGTCGTATTGTCATACTGATATTCTGTACACACTGTGAAGACCACTGAGACAAATGTAACATTTGTGATATTGGGCTATATAAATAAACATTGATTGATTGATTGATTCTCTATTTCCCTGATAGTCGAAATCAATCTTATCTGTATGACTTCGGACATGATTCCATTCTAAGTGCATGCCAGCCCTTAACTCTGCTATTAGACTCCATTGATTTGCATGTGTCAGCGCTTCACCTTTCACATTGGTAAACTGCCTTTGTTCCCAGTAATCAAGCTCTTCTTTTCCCGCTTTGTAACAATAATCACTATCAGTAACAATACGGATGTGCGTTATTTTACGTTTTTTCGCAAAAAGCAGTCCCTCAACAATGGCGTTTGCTTCAGCCGTTTGTGCTGTACCTGGTATTGCACCCTTTTGCTTACCAAGTACTTCACCTGAATTTGTTTTCATTATGAAGGCCCAAGTGGCTGCTTGGTCACCTTTCCGCATACTTCCATCGGTAAATAGTGTTATCTTTGGAGCAACGGTTTCCTGTACAGGTTTCATTAGTTCCTTTTGTGGCTTACTACCTGTCGTTCTAAACTCCACATCTGGATCAGACATCATCATCTGCCATTTTCCCCATCTGTTTTCGCATTAATTCTAAAGCGGGTCTGTGTGGGTCTGGGCAGGTTTCTTCTGACCAAACTTGGCATCCCACTCTTGTTGTCTCACTCTGAGGGCCTGTCTCTGTTCTTTTGTCAGGCCTGCATATTCCTTGTTGTTTACTCTGGGTCGTAGTGGTAAACTGGGATCGCGTGGAGGAAAATGCGTTTTGGGCTGATTGTTGGGCTGCTCTGTTTTCTGTGAAGCATTGTTTTCGAATCTTTTGTTTTCCCACTCTTGTTTTTGTAGTTCTAGCCCTTTGCGGTGTTGCGTGAGATGGGCCGGAGAATCGGAGCAGCGGGAGCGGTATTGCAATCGCTTTACCGCACCGTTGTGACGAAAAGGGAGCTGAGCCGGAAGGCAAAGCTCTCTGTCTACCGGGTCATTTTCGTTCCTACCCTCACCTATGGTCATGAAGGATGGGTCATGACCGAAAGAACGAGATCGCGGATACAAGCGGCCGAGATGGGTTTCCTCCGCCGGGTGGCTGGTGTCTCCCTTAGAGATAAGGTGAGAAGTTCGGTCATCAGGGAGGGACTCGGAGTTGAGCCGCTCCTCCTTCGCGTCGAAAGAAGCCAGTTGAGGTGGTTCGGGCACCTAGTTAGGATGCCACCTGGGCGCCTCCCTAGGGAGGTGTTCCAGGCACGTCCAGCTGGGAAGAGACCAAGGGGTAGACCTAGGACCAGGTGGAGGGATTATATCTCTTCGCTGGCCTGGGAGCGCCTTGGGATCCCCCAGTCAGAGCTGGTTGATGTCGCCAGGGAAAAGAAAGTTTGGGGCTCTCTGCTGGAACTGCTACCCCCGCGACCCGACCACGGATAAGCGGGAGAAGATGGATGGATGGATGGACATTTATTACCAAAATGTTTCACTTCAACTGCCCAATTCAGTTGTGACATTTAAAATCTCCCGATAGAATTTAGAGGCATTTCCTCATAAAAAGACCGGTGATAATAAAAAGCACATTCAACCTTTCATCCACGAAATCGATTCACATCGATTCCATACCTTTTTATTTTCTGTCACAGATGGCGGGGACTAACATTCAAAATCTCACAGTTTTCGGAGGCAGTTCCTCACGTAGGTAGGTACTAATACTCACAAACGCATACCTATCCCACAGTTTTTCGGAGGCAGTTCCTCACGTAGGTAGGTACTAATACTCACAAACGCATACCTATCCCACAGTTTTTCGGAGGCAGTTCCTCACGTAGGTAGGTATTAATACTCACAAACGCTTCTTCCATAAAATCATTCTATTCAGCATTCAAAGAAATTCCCTCATTCAAAGCAATTCACTCAGCATTCCAACCAAGAAATTCAAGAGATATTTACCAAGTTTAAGAGAACCTTACCGAGAGCTATTAACCCAGCTCTGAAGCCCTCACTCTCTCCACCCCTGTCTTTATCCACCAAAACCGGATAGAAAACCCTAAAACACCTCCTCCACAACCAATTTTGTGTAAAACTGGGCCTGGCCTCCGATGTACAGGGTTGGACATAACCAGACATTTTCTATAGCTTATGGCATAAGACACACCTTCTCAGGTTTGTGTAAAAAGGACATGACCCCTGTAGGATTTGAAAAATATTATTCTCGGCTATGACATAACCGCCTTTTTGAGGCCTCAATGTATTTCTCCTTTATCAGGAGCCCCCCTCCCAGCTGTGAGAGGAGAGAGAAGAAACTGCCTACTCTCTTATCAGTGACACCCATAAATCATTATAAGTCTTACACTCAATTCAACAAACCACTTAGTTTATACTGTAAATATAGAAAAACATAACACATGAAACATTTTCTTTAGAGTTATATAAGAATATAATTGATTATATTTGATTATAACTAACTTTCGTTTTAAGTATTTAACCTGTTATGGAAATCCCAACAACACCAAAGGTGGTTGGTTCGTGTATCCCAATTGACATTGAGGCATTTCCTCCGCCGCTGGTTTCTTCCGGGGAGCAGCAGCAGGATCTGTTGTGTCCAGTCCGTGCTTTACGCACATATATGGACAGATCAAAGGAGCTTCGTCTTAATGACCAACTCTTTGTGTCCTGGGCTAACCCTCACAAGGGCAAGCCCGTTACTAAGCAACGGCTCTCCCAATGGATTGTGGAGGCAATTGCTTTGGCCTATACGAGTCAGGGGTTGCAGGCATCTTCGGGTCTGCGGGCTCATTCGACTCGTGGTCTGGCTACATCCTGGGCTTTGTTCAAGGGTGTTTCCATCCAAGACATCTGTGCAGCGGCGAGCTGGTCCTCGCCACTCACTTTTGTCCGCTTTTACAGGCTAGACGTCTCTGCTCCTAGTGTGGCCCGAGCAGTGCTGGGCACCTTGTTGAGTCAGAACTCTACCTGTTAATTTCTGGTTGGTTTGGTGATTTTCGAGATAAGCTCGTCTGGCAATACGGGAGCTACAATTTCCCATAGTGAGACATCGAACGGAGTGTTATGAATGAGAACTATAGGTTACTTATGTAACCCCAGTACTCAGAGTAACATGTAGTGAGATGTCTCACTAGACGGCCCTATTTGCTATGGTGAAGAAGAGGTGCTTATTTTGAATGACGCATGCGACGTAGCGCAAGCTACTTATAGGGGGTGGATTCCCTGACGCTGACATCAAGATCACCAGCCAATCAGGATTGGCGTAATGAGATTGATGCTTCTGTTTGCTCCGCGATGAGGCGCATCCATAGTGAGACATCTCACTACATGTTACTCTGAGCCCTGGGGTTACGTAAGTAACCTTCTCACTTACACTCAATGACCCAGATACCCTGCTACACACACATACACCTCCTTCCACCAGCACACACACATATTCTTTTCAAGGTTCTTTCTGGGGACAATATAATCTCAAGCACCAATATATCTGTGTACAATGTTTGATTGTCTGGGAAGGAATAGTGTGTGTGAAATATTCTTTGGGAAAGTAAAGGAGTGAAGTCAGGTGGAAGATAAAGATTGACTCTGTCCTTGTTTACTTCCGAAGCTGTCACGCTCTGTTCAGAAGTAATGCACCAATATATCTGTGTACAATGTTTGATTGTCTGGGAAGGAATAGTGTGTGTGAAATATTCCTTGGGAAAGTAAAGGAGTGAACTCAGGTGCAAGATAAAAAGTGACTCTGTCCTTGTTTACTTCCGAAGCCCTCACGCTCTGTTCAGAAGAAAAATACTTTTTCCCAGAACTCTGATTCGCTGTATTGGGCCCGACCCGAAGTGAATCCAACCAGTAAGAACACCTAGGGGAGTGAGCAACCGACCCAACTCCTCCTCACGGACTCTCTGATTCGCTTAGGAGTAAAATGGGACGGAAGAGCCGACACAAATATGTCTATATATACTGTTGTTTATTCATGCAAAATGCCCCCTGTTTCTGACTGGCTGGTCCCGATATCTGTATCGCACGGCAGTAGAGCGGGGAGCACGGAGTGCTCTGTTACAGGGCACTTTGTATTGTGTTTTTTACCATTCAAATCTGATTATTGTTATAACTTTTATGCCGGTGTTTTGAACTTCTTTTATTAAATCGGACCAGGCTCATCTAACGGACGGCGCGGAGCGGAGGTGGGCTTTAAGCCACCACTACTGTGTTTGCTCCTACAAACGTCATCACATGAATGCATTGTAATAAATGGTTTGGCTGCATTAAATATTACATATCTGTCGTAGTTCTTTATTTATCTACAGAGATCGGGCATCAGAATAGACCGGAAACTATTCTTTTACCGTTCTGTTTTAATTTCACAATAAAGTTAGTAGTAATAATTTGTTTTGATATTATTGTTTTATATTAACTACTAGACTGCTGGGTTAAGACCATCTTTTCTGTGTTGCTGTGGGGTTTTTCCATTGCTTTTGTGTTACAAATATCAAAAGAATAACAAAATATATCTGTCGTAAACATAAACTAAACCAGAAACAGCAGTATAGGCTATTTTATTTTGTTAACACTGTCAACTTAACAGCTTTTTAACCCGCACCTCCAACTGGTTAAAGCACGTTATTACATGTTTAGAGTAATTGCAATGCAGGAAGATTGTGTTGCTTTTTAATGACTGTTTTAAAATGCCTTTTTCTTAATGTCTTTCATTTTTGTAAAGCACTTTTGAATGTGTCATATTTGATGAAAACATTTAAATATTAAGAGTACATACAAAATAGTGGGAAAGTAGAAGGTCAATGATATAAATATAGAATAGAAAATATCAAGAAGATACTGTAAATGATATCTAGAATAAAACAGTTTAGTGCCTGATAGGAGGATGTGCAAAACAGACAAACTAATAAGGCTTTATTTAAACATTAAAGAATACTTTAGGTTAAGGTCTTCTTTTAAACAAGAAAAAAGCTTTGGGGGTATCTATCTACAGATACATATTAAGCCTGACAAAGTACTTAATGTCTAATATATTGCATGGTTTGTTTTGTAACTTGACAATCAACTTTCCTGCAATGTTAACTATGTTGAAGCACTTATTTTAACCGATATTATACATATTTATTATACTCTTATAAGATGTATGTAGATAGAATAATACATGTGCAGAATATGACAGTTTAATGGTGGAGGTACACACATATTGATAGATGTCTTGTAATGCACTGTTGAGGAACCTGTGACCCAAGTTTTTCATTCATTGCATAACTACACCGTAGTTGTGTATATGATATGTCAATAAACCTTAGAAAATCTTGAAATCTATACAAAATAGCAATTATATACAGTCTTTAATGAACAATTAGAGAATAACGAGTAATGAATATGCTTTATACGGATCTGCAGATAAATATTTAGTCTTCTCAAGCACCAACAATCAAATATCTCTCCTGATTGTTGGCACTTGACAATCACCTTCACTGAATTTGACTCAGGTGTAACTAAAGTCTGATTTAAGGGTTGTTTATATTTCACATCATTAATCCAAATCTGTAAAGTAACTAAAATAAATGTAGTGGAGTAAAAAAAACAGGTTAACCTTAAATAAAGCCCTCAGGATTATAAAAGACCCCCATCACCCCAGCCACAAACTGTTCTGTCTGCTGCCGTTTGGCAGGCGGTACCGCAGCATCCGGACTAAAACCACCAGACTCAGGGACAGTTTCATCCCACAGGCCATAAGACTATGAAACACCTGAACTTAGAAACAACATTCATAACATTAATCTGCCTGCTACTTAGAAATTATGTATCTAATATATCATATTCACAATGTAGTGACTGCTTTTTTGTCTTTTGTTTTCTTAATTATGTTCTCTGTATGTTATCTGTTTGTGTTATGTGTTATGTGTAATGTTGCTACCTTCTGGCCACAGGTCAGCATTGAAAATGAGATTGTTGTTTTACAAATAAAGTTATTGTATCACAATGCTTTTATCTGGTTAAATACAAATAAAAAAATATTCCAATCACTTGTATATAGACTCTTATTGCACTATTTCACTATTTTTTCTGTTTATCTGTTTTATGGTGTTGCACTGTTGGAGGAGCCTGCGACCTAAGGGGGGGGGGGGGGGTAGGACACGTTTGATTCCTGTTTTGAATAGTGTGCCGTCGCGATGGGTTTCATTCCATTTCAAAGTGCTTTTTGAGCTCTGTGTAAACTTTGCGCACTGCCACTCCAACATCCAATCACAGAGCTTGAGGACTGATCACGGGGTTTGTCAAGCTAAGCACATGGTGTAGTCCCAAACGATAGCTGAGGATTCTGGGTATGTAGTGTCTTATGCCATCCAAAAACTCAGAAAAAATATTTGTTTCTCCGAATCGAAGGGGAAAAATACAAAAGCATTACACACAATTTAAACCAATCAATGTTGTGTAATTAACATGGATAATTGGTGTTTTTGAGTTGATGAGTAGTGCAGATATCACTGTAAAATCAATCAACAGTAAGTAGAATACTTACTTCCGGGTGTAAAATTCTCCGTTATCCAATGGGAATGGACGCTCGTAATACAATAAAGGGGACATGATCATTATTTAAAAAAAAACGTTAACTAAAGGGAACAATCTATTTGACACAGCTGAAGCTCTGGCCTTCCTTAAAAACTAACTAATTTAATAAAAATCACAGTTGTATTACACACAATGCACTGTTTTTTGAGAACAAAAATGTGTAACTAATGTAATTTTTACATTCTGACGAAAAATAAAAATTATTATGAATACAAATACACACACACACACACACACACACACACACACGCACACACGCACACACACACACACGCACGCACGCACGCACGCACGCACACTACTGAAAATTAAGCCTCACACATATTACTGAAAATGAACCTCACACACACACTACTGAAAACATCTGGCCTTGCACACACACTACTGAAATACTCTCACATTCACTACTGAACACCTCACATACACACTACTGAAAACATCTGGCCTTGCACACACACTACTGAAATACTCTCACATTCACTACTGAACACCTCACACACACACTACTGAAAAGTAAGCCTCACACACACACTACTGAAAATTAAGCCTCACACACACGCAACTGAAAATTAACCTCACGCACACACTACTGAAAACCTCTGGCCTTGCACACACACTACTGAAATACTCTCACATTCACTACTGAACACCTCACACACACACTACTGAAAACATCTGGCCTTGCACACATACTACTGAAATACTCGCACATTCACTACTGAACACCTCACACACAGTGGCGTTTTCTCCTGGAGGCCAAGGGAAGCCCGGCTTCCCCTGTTTTTTCGGATTGTAGTTATAATTTTAATAAATAAATAAAAACACTTCGTTCAGTTTCGTAAATTCTGTGTTGTGTGTTGCTGCCGGCCCGTCTCTCCCCCATTCTCATTGAGTATGTTACAAAGAGTGAAACAGCGCCCCTCTAGATGTTATGGTGAAACAGTAGATTGCACTCTCTGTTGCGAGAGGAGGCCAGCCGAAATTGGCTTCCCTTGGTGAAAAAAAATGGAGGGATTGACCAATCAGACAAGGCTCACGTCATGCCCCTGCCAACCTGTGATTAGTCAGGGCCATGTCAAGGGAAGCCAAAGGCGGCTGGCTTCCCTTGCCTCACAATCCAATCAAATCGCATCAACTTAGTGTTGCAGTGACGCGTCCTAAAACCCGGAAGCAAGCTGCGCTTGGTTTCCCTCGACAAAAAGGCAATGGGATTTCTCCATAGGATTTTGGAAAATAGCTCGAAATAAGGTCAGTGGAAAACGAACCTGTTAGATAAATGCACATTTTGTTCAGTCGGATAATATCCACATCCTACTTTTATAATTTTCGAATCATAAAACTAATCGATAGAAGATAGATAGTGTCACTGCACCACTCTCACCACAGAAAGTAGCAAGCAACTGAAGCAAGTGCAATTATGGAGGGTGGCGATTTGGAGTATTTAATCAAAAATAATTGTACTAAACTTCCGCTACAGCAGCAATAACAAATAAAATCTGATGACAGGCCAATGCCCAAACTGGAGCTGTGTACACAGCGAGGAAAAAAGGAGCGAATCGGACGTACAACGTTAAAGGTCTCCTGATTTAGTTTGTGAATGAATGCTTATTAGAGTTTCGGCTGGAGAGTGCGTGCGGACCTGTCGGTTAGATAACAGGCTAACAGTCTGTATGATACAAATGTGTGTAAAATGATACCGGGTGCTGTAATCACTCATCTGGTTACGTTATTACATTGACCACCACACTCCTGACCCAAAATAAAGGACGTATTATTTGCTTCCCCTAATTTGTTTCCCACGCCACGCTACTGCTCACACACACACTACTGAAAACATCTGGCCTTGCACACATACTACTGAAATACTCTCACATTCACTACTGAACACCTCAATCAATCAATCAATCAATCAATCAATCAATCAATCAATGTTTATTTATATAGCCCAATATCACAAATGTTACATTTGTCTCAGTGGTCTTCACAGTGTGTACATAATATCAGTATGACAATACGACACCCTCTGTCCTTAGACCCTCACATCGTACAAGGAAAAACTTCCAAAGAAAACCCAGTTTAAAGGGAAAAATGGGAGAAACCTCAGGGAGAGCAACAGAGGAGGGATCCCTCTCCCAGGACGGACAGACGTGCAATAGATGCCGTGTGTAAATTGAAAAGATAATACATTTGCAACATAGGTAGTCCAAATGTTTGGAAATGCATGTGTGTATAATAGGAAGATGAATCCACGAGGATATCCATCCAGGACCACAGCCACGGCTCAAGATCCAGCGCTCGCGATCCAGGACACAGGACCGCAGGATCATCCATGACTCCGGATCCCAGCGTATATAGACACCAAAAAGAAAGACATTTGGGGAAGCTGGGTTAATCGGAACATGAGAGTACACAGGTATAGACAGAGAGAAGGAAGAAGTAAGATGTCCCCCGACAAACTAAGCCTATATCAGCAAAACTAGGGGCTGAATCTAATCAGCCCTAACTATAAGCTTTATCAAAAAGGAAGGTCTTAAGCGCACTCTTAAAAACGGATAGGGTGTCTGCCGCCCGAACACAAACTGGAAGCTGATTCCACAAATGTGGAGCTTGATAAGAAAAGGCTCTGGCTCCCATTGTACATTTAGAGATTCTAGGAACAACCAACAACCCTGCATTCTTGGAACGCAATGCCCTAGTAGGACAGTAGGGTATAATGAGTTATTTAAGGTAAGATGGCGCCTGCCCATTAAGGGCTTTGTAGGCGAGAATAATAATTTTAAATTCTATCCTGTGTTCTATAGGGAGCAGTGTAGGGCAGCCAGAACAGGAGTAATGTGGTCCCTTTTCCTAACATACCCTAGGGACCAGAGGGTACAATGGTTGGACATTTACTACCGGCCGCGGTATGCCTAGTGTACAGGGTCCATATAACCGACTTAATGCATAGCGGGAAGTCGGTTATATAGACATCAACAGAATAAGTGTTTAACGGTGATTTAAACTAGTTTATGCGGGGAAAAGAGTGCTCAAAATCGGATTCAACAGGCCATCCACACCGACTCCCATTAAAAGTGATTGAAATGTACAGGAATCTGTCCATTTCAATCACATTTGATGACCCGTCCAGGGTGACTTTCTTCCCCAGGAATTAGTGTCTGAAAGCTGGCTAACATTACTTTAAATACAGTGTGCACATGGCTTTATTACCCATGAAATAGTGTGTGAAAGCTGGGTGACTTTGATGTGAATTTAAGGAAGATATGGCCATTTCATCCACACCTCACGACTCCCATTAAAAGTGATTGAAATGTACAGGAATCTGTCCATTTCAATCACATTTGATGACCCGTCCAGGGTGACTTTCTTCCCCAGGAATTAGTGTCTGAAAGCTGGCTAACATTACTTTAAATACAGTGTGCACATGGCTTTATTACCCATGAAATAGTGTGTGAAAGCTGGGTGACTTTGATGTGAATTTAAGGAAGATATGGCCATTTCATCCACACCTCACGACTCCCATTAAAAGTGATTGAAATGTACAGGAATCTGTCCATTTCAATCACATTTGATGACCCGTCCAGGGTGACTTTCTTCCCCAGGAATTAGTGTCTGAAAGCTGGCTAACATTACTTTAAATACAGTGTGCACATGGCTTTATTACCCATGAAATAGTGTGTGAAAGCTGGGTGACTTTGATGTGAATTTAAGGAAGATATGGCCATTTCATCCACACCTCACGACTCCCATTAAAAGTGATTGAAATGTACAGATTCCTGTCCATTTCAATCACATTTGATGACCCGTCCAGGGTGACTTTCTTCCCCAGGAATTAGTGTCTGAAAGCTGGCTAACATTACTTTAAATACAGTGTGCACATGGCTTTATTACCCATGAAATAGTGTGTGAAAGCTGGGTGACTTTGATGTGAATTTAAGGAAGATATGGCCATTTCATCCACACCTCACGACTCCCATTAAAAGTGATTGAAATGTACAGGAATCTGTCCATTTCAATCACATTTGATGACCCGTCCAGGGTGACTTTCTTCCCCAGGAATTAGTGTCTGAAAGCTGGCTAACATTACTTTAAATACAGTGTGCACATGGCTTTATTACCCATGAAATAGTGTGTGAAAGCTGGGTGACTTTGATGTGAATTTAAGGAAGATATGGCCATTTCATCCACACCTCACGACTCCCATTAAAAGTGATTGAAATGTACAGGAATCTGTCCATTTCAATCACATTTGATGACCCGTCCAGGGTGACTTTCTTCCCCAGGAATTAGTGTCTGAAAGCTGGCTAACATTACTTTAAATACAGTGTGCACATGGCTTTATTACCCATGAAATAGTGTGTGAAAGCTGGGTGACTTTGATGTGAATTTAAGGAAGATATGGCCATTTCATCCACACCTCACGACTCCCATTAAAAGTGATTGAAATGTACAGGAATCTGTCCATTTCAATCACATTTGATGACCCGTCCAGGGTGACTTTCTTCCCCAGGAATTAGTGTCTGAAAGCTGGCTAACATTACTTTAAATACAGTGTGCACATGGCTTTATTACCCATGAAATAGTGTGTGAAAGCTGGGTGACTTTGATGTGAATTTAAGGAAGATATGGCCATTTCATCCACACCTCACGACTCCCATTAAAAGTGATTGAAATGTACAGGAATCTGTCCATTTCAATCACATTTGATGACCCGTCCAGGGTGACTTTCTTCCCCAGGAATTAGTGTCTGAAAGCTGGCTAACATTACTTTAAATACAGTGTGCACATGGCTTTATTACCCATGAAATAGTGTGTGAAAGCTGGGTGACTTTGATGTGAATTTAAGGAAGATATGGCCATTTCATCCACACCTCACGACTCCCATTAAAAGTGATTGAAATGTACAGGAATCTGTCCATTTCAATCACATTTGATGACCCGTCCAGGGTGACTTTCTTCCCCAGGAATTAGTGTCTGAAAGCTGGCTAACATTACTTTAAATACAGTGTGCACATGGCTTTATTACCCATGAAATAGTGTGTGAAAGCTGGGTGACTTTGATGTGAATTTAAGGAAGATATGGCCATTTCATCCACACCTCACGACTCCCATTAAAAGTGATTGAAATGTACAGGAATCTGTCCATTTCAATCACATTTGATGACCCGTCCAGGGTGACTTTCTTCCCCAGGAATTAGTGTCTGAAAGCTGGCTAACATTACTTTAAATACAGTGTGCACATGGCTTTATTACCCATGAAATAGTGTGTGAAAGCTGGGTGACTTTGATGTGAATTTAGGGAGGGAGAGCAGCAGCAGCAGCCGCCGCAGCAGCAGCAGCAGCAGCAGCAGCAGCAGGCTGTGACCCTGGCGGAAATACATTGATTGTTTTAGCCAGGAATAAGTGTTTAGAAGGCGGGTAAAGTGTTCCTGCAGCTCCTCCATGACGGTAATAATGATTAGATATAATTGCCAGGGCAGAAAGCTCTTTTTAAAAGTGAAAAAACGATTTGAAACCGTTTGAAATGACTGGCGGGTGCTGATGGAAAGCAGGCGGAAATACATGGATTGTTTACCCAGGAAAAGGTGTTTAAAAGGCGGGTAAAGTGTCCCTGCAGCTCCTCCATGACGGTAATAATGATTAGAAATCATTTACAGGGCAGAAAGCTCTTTTTAAAAGTGAAAAAACGATTTGAAACCGTTTGAAATGACTGGCGGGTGCTGATGGAAAGCAGGCGGAAATACATGGATTGTTTACCCAGGAAAAGGTGTTTAAAAGGCGGGTAAAGTGTTCCTGCAGCCCTTTAAATACAGTGTGCACATGGCTTTATTACCCATGAAATAGTGTGTGAAAGATGGGTAAATTTGCTGTGAATTTAAGGGAGATATGGCCCTTTCAAACAGGGAGATGACTGGCGGGTGCTGATGGAAAGCAGGCGGAAATACATGGATTGTTTACCCAGGAAAAGGTGTTTAAAAGGCGGGTAAAGTGTTCCTGCAGCCCTTTAAATACAGTGTGCACATGGCTTTATTACCCATGAAATAGTGTGTGAAAGATGGGTAAATTTGCTGTGAATTTAAGGGAGATATGGCCCTTTCAAACAGGGAGATGACTGGCGGGTGCTGATGGAAAGCAGGCGGAAATACATGGATTGTTTACCCAGGAAAAGGTGTTTAAAAGGCGGGTAAAGTGTTCCTGCAGCCCTTTAAATACAGTGTGCACATGGCTTTATTACCCATGAAATAGTGTGTGAAAGCTGGGTGAGTTTGATGTGAATTTAAGGAAGATATGGCCATTTCATCCACACCTCACGACTCCCATTCAAAGTGATTGAAATGTACAGCACTCTGTACATTTCAATCACATTTCCCGACCCGACCAGGGTGACTTTCTTCCCCACGAATTAGTGTCTGAAAGCTGGCTAACATTACTTTAAATGCATGGTGCACATGGCTCTGTTACCCATGAATTAGTGTGTGAAAGATGGGTGAGTTTGATGTGAATTTAAGGGAGATATGGCCATTTCATCCACACCTCACCACTCCCATTCAAAGTGATTGAAATGTACAGCACTCTGTACATTTCAATCACATTTCACGACCTGTGTAGACTGGCTTTCTTACCCATTAGGTACACCGACAAAGCCACCTCTTCGGGGCCGCTCCAAGACCCCCAAAACAAGGACGCAGCAGCCCCAGCATCTCTCCCTGACATGAGCAAACAGGTTATTTCAGACTTCCATGACATACCCCGGGGAAAAGCACCTCTCTGTGGCCGCTCCAAGACCCCCAAAACACGGACTAAGGAGCTCCAGGATCCCTCCCTGCCTTGAGAAAACAGGCTAGTTCACACTTACATTACGTACACCGACAAAGCCACCTCTTCGGGGCCGCTCCAAGACCCCCAAAACACGGACGCAGCAGCCCCAGCATCTCTCCCTGACATGAGCAAACAGGTTATTTCAGACTTCCATGACATACCCCGGGGAAAAGCACCTCTCTGTGGCCGCTCCAAGACCCCCAAAACACGGACTAAGGAGCTCCAGGATCCCTCCCATGTACCTCCAGAACCTCGAGCACCTTGGGTCCCCGGGCCCCCGAACTTAAGCACTCCCCCACGGACTAAACCAAGATGATCACACCCTCAAGAATCTCGTGCCCCTGGGAATCTTAAAGGGGGGTCTACTTTGCGGTGCTTTACCGTCCGCCCATCAGCACCCATAGTCGGCCTTCCTCACAGCAGCAGCACCCAACCTCCATGGAGGATTTTGCTCGTGCCCCTGGCTACACTTAAAGGGGGTCTACTTTGCGGTGCTTTGACCGTCCGCCCATCGGCACCCATAGTCGGCCTTCCTCACAGCAGCAGCACCCAACCTCCATGGAGGATTTTGCTCGTGCCCCTGGCTACACTTAAAGGGGGTCTACTTTGCGGTGCTTTACCGTCCGCCCATCAGCACCCATAGTCGGCCTTCCTCACAGCAGCAGCACCCAACCTCCATGGAGGATTTTGCTCGTGCCCCTGGCTACACTTAAAGGGGGTCTACTTTGCGGTGCTTTACCGTCCGCCCATCAGCACCCATAGTCGGCCTTCCTCACAGCAGCAGCACCCAACCTCCATGGAGGATTTTGCTCGTGCCCCTGGCTACACTTAAAGGGGGTCTACTTTGCGGTGCTTTACCGTCCGCCCATCAGCACCCATAGTCGGCCTTCCTCACCGCAGCAGCACCCAACCTCCATGGAGGATGTTGCTCGTGCCCCTGGCTACACTTAAAGGGGGTCTACTTTGCGGTGCTTTACCGTCCGCCCATCAGCACCCATAGTCGGCCTTCCTCACAGCAGCAGCACCCAACCTCCATGGAGGATTTTGCTCGTGCCCCTGGCTACACTTAAAGGGGGTCTACTTTGCGGTGCTTTGCCGTCCGCCCATCAGGCACCCATAGTCGGCCTTCCTCACAGCAGCAGCACCCAACCTCCATGGAGGATTTTGCTCGTGCCCCTGGCTACACTTAAAGGGGGTCTACTTTGCGGTGCTTTACCGTCCGCCCATCAGCACCCATAGTCGGCCTTCCTCACAGCAGCAGCACCCAACCTCCATGGAGGATTTTGCTCGTGCCCCTGGCTACACTTAAAGGGGGTCTACTTTGCGGTGCTTTACCGTCCGCCCATCAGCACCCATAGTCGGCCTTCCTCACAGCAGCAGCACCCAACCTCCATGGAGGATTTTGCTCGTGCCCCTGGCTACACTTAAAGGGGGTCTACTTTGCGGTGCTTTACCGTCCGCCCATCAGCACCCATAGTCGGCCTTCCTCACAGCAGCAGCACCCAACCTCCATGGAGGATTTTGCTCGTGCCCCTGGCTACACTTAAAGGGGGTCTACTTTGCGGTGCTTTACCGTCCGCCCATCAGCACCCATAGTCGGCCTTCCTCACAGCAGCAGCACCCAACCTCCATGGAGGATTTTGCTCGTGCCCCTGGCTACACTTAAAGGGGGTCTACTTTGCGGTGCTTTGCCGTCCGCCCATCGGCACCCATAGTCGGCCTTCTTCACAGCAGCAGCACCCAACCTCCATGGAGGATTTTGCTCGTGCCCCTGGCTACACTTAAAGGGGGTCTACTTTGCGGTGCTTTGCCGTCCGCCCATCGGCACCCATAGTCGGCCTTCTTCACAGCAGCAGCACCCAACCTCCATGGAGGATTTTGCTCGTGCCCCTGGCTACACTTAAAGGGGGTCTACTTTGCGGTGCTTTGCCGTCCGCCCATCGGCACCCATAGTCGGCCTTCTTCACAGCACCACCTGCCCTGCTGGAGGTTCACACTTTAACTTTTTTTACCCTCTTCTACCTTACAAATCATCCCACACTTGAGCACTCCTCACTCGGACTAAACACCTACATGCTACCACCAGAACCAGAATATCGTGCCCCTGGGGATCTTAAAAGAAGAAAACCCATAGTGGGATTAAAAACAGAACACTTAGTAATTTTAACAAACTTTATTTACAGTAATATTGACAGTAATAAATAAATTCAAACAGGATATAACGTATTTACAAGGGGACTGATTACAACAACACACTGCATATTTACAAGTTGATCACTGGCAACAGTGGGTGAAGTTGGGGCAGAGTATGGCACCCTCTCTTCACCCATGTCTGAGGGGTTGTGTTCGGCCAGTGACTGGTCCCTCTTCGGGACATGTCTTGGTAGGGAGTCTTGGTAGGGAGCCGGGCTGTGCTCCTCTCCAGAGTTGTCACTGTCGATGTCAATACCCGCAAAAGTGTCTTCATTTCCCGCTGCTGCTGCTGTCGATGCCGCCGCCGCTGCTTGAAGTGACTGTGTGAAGAGCAACCGAATGTCCGCAGCCTCCTTCAAAGAAGGATTATTCGCGTAAAATTTGTCCGCAGTTGCAGTGTTGTGACACATGAAATCACTCACTCTTTGGCGGTTGCCTTTGTCTTGAAACCTCTTCGCATTATCGGCGTGGACTGTGCGGAGGTCGGTGAAGTTAATGGGACTGCGGAGCCCCACATCAGCCCATGCCAACCTCAGGGAGTAGGCAAGCTTCCTGAACGGGTTCTTCCCCTCTGTGTACAGAAAGTAACGGCTCTGGGTGCAGGTCAGCGTACCCTTAATTTCCAGCCACCTCTTCATCCATCCAAATTCTTCTACGGTGAGGTACAGCTGCGCCTCCCCGAACGCGTTGGCCGTCTTGTGGTTACTTACCTGTTATGACAGAGATAGAGAGTGTCAATACAATGTCAATCATGCATATAACTGCCAGAATAAATACATTGATTAATAGCACTCACATGAACCAGGTAGCCGAAGGCAGTGCCAGTTGTATCCGCCTTTCGGACCTCGGCGTTG
>NC_047506.1:29082291-29290283 GCF_902827115.2 Pseudochaenichthys georgianus | reverse complement strand
CCGTCCGCCCATCAGCACCCATAGTCGGCCTTCCTCACAGCAGCAGCACCCAACCTCCATGGAGGATTTTGCTCGTGCCCCTGGCTACACTTAAAGGGGGTCTACTTTGCGGTGCTTTACCGTCCGCCCATCAGCACCCATAGTCGGCCTTCCTCACAGCAGCAGCACCCAACCTCCATGGAGGATTTTGCTCGTGCCCCTGGCTACACTTAAAGGGGGTCTACTTTGCGGTGCTTTACCGTCCGCCCATCAGCACCCATAGTCTGCCTTCCTCACAGCAGCAGCACCCAACCTCCATGGAGGATGTTGCTCGTGCCCCTGGCTACACTTAAAGGGGGTCTACTTTGCGGTGCTTTACCGTCCGCCCATCAGCACCCATAGTCGGCCTTCCTCACAGCAGCAGCACCCAACCTCCATGGAGGATTTTGCTCGTGCCCCTGGCTACACTTAAAGGGGGTCTACTTTGCGGTGCTTTACCGTCCGCCCATCAGCACCCATAGTCGGCCTTCCTCACAGCAGCAGCACCCAACCTCCATGGAGGATTTTGCTCGTGCCCCTGGCTACACTTAAAGGGGGTCTACTTTGCGGTGCTTTACCGTCCGCCCATCAGCACCCATAGTCGGCCTTCCTCACAGCAGCAGCACCCAACCTCCATGGAGGATGTTGCTCGTGCCCCTGGCTACACTTAAAGGGGGTCTACTTTGCGGTGCTTTACCGTCCGCCCATCAGCACCCATAGTCGGCCTTCCTCACAGCAGCAGCACCCAACCTCCATGGAGGATTTTGCTCGTGCCCCTGGCTACACTTAAAGGGGGTCTACTTTGCGGTGCTTTACCGTCCGCCCATCAGCACCCATAGTCGGCCTTCTTCACAGCAGCAGCACCCAACCTCCATGGAGGATTTTGCTCGTGCCCCTGGCTACACTTAAAGGGGGTCTACTTTGCGGTGCTTTGCCGTCCGCCCATCGGCACCCATAGTCGGCCTTCTTCACAGCAGCAGCACCCAACCTCCATGGAGGATTTTGCTCGTGCCCCTGGCTACACTTAAAGGGGGTCTACTTTGCGGTGCTTTGCCGTCCGCCCATCGGCACCCATAGTCGGCCTTCTTCACAGCAGCAGCACCCAACCTCCATGGAGGATTTTGCTCGTGCCCCTGGCTACACTTAAAGGGGGTCTACTTTGCGGTGCTTTGCCGTCCGCCCATCGGCACCCATAGTCGGCCTTCTTCACAGCACCACCTGCCCTGCTGGAGGTTCACACTTTAACTTTTTTTACCCTCTTCTACCTTACAAATCATCCCACACTTGAGCACTCCTCACTCGGACTAAACACCTACATGCTACCACCAGAACCAGAATATCGTGCCCCTGGGGATCTTAAAAGAAGAAAACCCATAGTGGGATTAAAAACAGAACACTTAGTAATTTTAACAAACTTTATTTACAGTAATATTGACAGTAATAAATAAATTCAAACAGGATATAACGTATTTACAAGGGGACTGATTACAACAACACACTGCATATTTACAAGTTGATCACTGGCAACAGTGGGTGAAGTTGGGGCAGAGTATGGCACCCTCTCTTCACCCATGTCTGAGGGGTTGTGTTCGGCCAGTGACTGGTCCCTCTTCGGGACATGTCTTGGTAGGGAGTCTTGGTAGGGAGCCGGGCTGTGCTCCTCTCCAGAGTTGTCACTGTCGATGTCAATACCCGCAAAAGTGTCTTCATTTCCCGCTGCTGCTGCTGCTGTCGATGCCGCCGCCGCTGCTTGAAGTGACTGTGTGAAGAGCAACCGAATGTCCGCAGCCTCCTTCAAAGAAGGATTATTCGCGTAAAATTTGTCCGCAGTTGCAGTGTTGTGACACATGAAATCACTCACTCTTTGGCGGTTGCCTTTGTCTTGAAACCTCTTCGCATTATCGGCGTGGACTGTGCGGAGGTCGGTGAAGTTAATGGGACTGCGGAGCCCCACAGTCAGCCCATGCCAACCTCAGGGAGTAGGCAAGCTTCCTGAACGGGTTCTTCCCCTCTGTGTACAGAAAGTAACGGCTCTGGGTGCAGGTCAGCGTACCCTTAATTTCCAGCCACCTCTTCATCCATCCAAATTCTTCTACGGTGAGGTACAGCTGCGCCTCCCCGAACGCGTTGGCCGTCTTGTGGTTACTTACCTGTTATGACAGAGATAGAGAGTGTCAATACAATGTCAATCATGCATATAACTGCCAGAATAAATACATTGATTAATAGCACTCACATGAACCAGGTAGCCGAAGGCAGTGCCAGTTGTATCCGCCTTTCGGACCTCGGCGTTGGTCATGTTGGAGTAGACCCCCGGACGGTGGCCATAAATGCAGCTCCAATGAAGAGTCATATACCCATAGAGCAGTGTCCGGGTCGCGGTAGTCGGATTGCTGGCCATCACATCCAGGAGCTGAGGGATGCGAGTGGTGGTCGAAGTCAAGCATGTCATTAGGTCGTTGTGGCTCGGCAGACCTTCCATCTTGTCACGCTTCACTTGCATCTGGTGGATAAGTACTTTTCTCTTCAGGGACTTCAGGATGGCAACTACTTCCCGTTTGATTAAAATCATGTCCGTTTGGCTGAGCCTGCTCCCCTTGCACGGTGTGTCGGCCATGTACTTGAGAAAGTGTGATATATTCTTGATGTAGAAGTCGGAGGTCGTGACCTGAAGGCTTGACTTCATCAGGCTCCGGGACCACCCGCGTATCCTCTTGAGATCCCTCAAAAAGAGCCAGTCAGACAGGCGATTGAAACCGTGTGCCATGAAACTGAGGAACGACTTCACTCTGCTTAGTTTGGAGACTGTGTTTTCCTGGAGCCTCACTGGTGGGTCGATACCTGCATAATGCTCCCGGTATCCTTGCAGATACTCCTCTGTGAAATATAAACAGTACTTTAATGACAACACATGATGTGTTACAGAAACTGCATGTGTCACATAGCCAAAACACTTACCCATGATCCGTGGGAATGTTATGTCCCGCATTATATTTCCCCGGCCCCTGCCCCGGAACCAGGGGGAATTTATGGGAGGGGAGGTTGACGAGGCCTCGGTATGGATGGATGCAGGCTCTGAGGAGCTGGGTGAATGGGTGTGAGAGCCAGTGGGGGACTTGCTGCAGGCGGGAATGGGAGACGTGCTGCAGGCGGGAATGGGAGACGTGCTGCAGGCAGGAATGGGAGACTTGCTGCAGGAGGGACCTTTCGACTTGGACAGCCTCGTTGGTGTCGACTCTGGTCGGGGTCGTTTCTTCAGAATGACCCGCTCTCGTTCCTCCCCATCGAACGCGGGCATGTCCCCGGCCCGCTGATCCATCCTCTGTCGCTTGTCCTTTATCCTCTGCTGCAACTTGCAGCGCAGGGATTTCACCTCAGCAGCATATATGTCCCGCTGAGCCCTCACTGCGTTAGCCTCCAGCCTCCATTCTTTGCAGTCCGGGTTGTCACATTCATTCACCGGGGACAAGGGTGGAGGTTGTGACAGTATATCGTCGTCTGCCACCGTGTCAACAGCCCAAGCGGTAATCATTTCTATTGTGGGGTTTGTCATTCGGAGTTCATAAAGCTCCTTCTTGGCCACTGTCATTTTCATTTGATTTTGAACCACATGTAGTTCCTCCCGGGCCAGCTCAACATGGTCTCTGGCCAAGTGGCGATCCAGCCTTGTGCCGTGGTACTCGCATCCCAGAATGGTACAGGGATGGAGCCTAATGTTGGTCCGTCCGTTGGCCAACAACAGCAGAATTTTTCTTTCATCCAAGTTACGCACACCATGGTTCCTCTGTAGGTGCTTGCTCAGGGCACGGTAGGAGCTATTGCAGATCGGACAACGGACCGCCATCCGACCTGTATTCTTGAGCATTTCGGTACCGGAAAATGTCACCAGAATCGTGGGTAAAAAAGAAGGAAGCGTGAAAAGACTCACGAAAGACGCACTCAGCTTATTTTCAAATCTGTGTTTGTTTTCATTTGCATCATGGTGCGGTGTCCCATTTAGGCACTCGTTAGGCGGGCAGAGATCCCTGTAATCTCCCCTCACGTTCCTCCAGAGTCTGATTCTCCCAAAGGATACCCGACAGTTTCGGGTACGACCCAGAGGGCGCACGGTGGACGGCCAGGGCGAGGCCGCCACACCGCGCTGGAGTCAGGGTCCCGGTGAGGCGCAGGACGGAGCACCCGGCAGTAGCCTCCAGCAGACCCCCGCGCGGTTCCCTCGTCCCTCAGAAGAGGTGGAGAGGCGGAGGGGTGGGTCTTTTCATCTGCTGGCGGGTTGCCGGGATAACAGTATCCTCCGGGGAGGCATTGAACCCTTCTCAACTGCCCCCCGGAGGAGGCAGGGGAGTCAGGTACCCAGAGGGTGGACGGCCAGGGCGAGGCCGCCACAACCAGAGAACCAGAAAAAAGGGGTGAAATGGGAAAAAAGTACCCCAAAATAGTGTTCCATAAGGCGGGTAGAGTCCCCTGACAACTCCCCATACCTTTCTCCAGGGTGGGAACAAGTTTAAGTCAACTTTTGGAAGAACCAGAGAAAAGGGTGAAAATGGATAAAGTGTATCCGAAAATAGTGTTCCAAAAGGCAGGTAGAGTCCCCTGACAACTCCCCATACCTTTCTCCAGGGTGGGAACAAGTTTAAGTCAACTTTTGGAAGAACCAGAGAAAAGGGTGAAAATGGATAAATTGTATCCGAAAATAGTGTTCCAAAAGGCAGGTAGAGTCCCCTGACAACTCCCCATACCTTTCTCCAGGGTGGGAACAAGTTTAAGTCAACTTTTGGAAGAACCAGAGAAAAGGGTGAAAATGGATAAATTGTATCCGAAAATAGTGTTCCAAAAGGCAGGTAGAGTCCCCTGACAACTCCCCATACCTTTATCCAGGGTGGGAAAAAGTTAAGTCAACTTTTGGAAGAACCAGAGAAAAGGGTGAAAATGGATAAATTGTATCCGAAAATAGTGTTCCAAAAGGCAGGTAGAGTCCCCTGACAACTCCCCCTACCTTTCTCCAGAGTCGGAAAAAGTATAAGTTAACTTTTGGAAGAACCAGAGAAAAGGGTGAAAATGGATAAATTGTATCCGAAAATAGTGTTCCAAAAGGCAGGTAGAGTCCCCTGACAACTCCCCCTACCTTTCTCCAGAGTCGGAAAAAGTATAAGTTAACTTTTTGGAAGAACCATAAAAAGGGGTGAAAATGGATAAAATGTATCCCAAAATAGTGCCTCTTGAGGCGGGTAGAGTCCCCTGACAACTCCCCTTGCATTCCTCCAGACACCAGTTTGAAAACTTAAAGTTTTGTGAGAACCATGATTGGGGGTCCTCCAGGCAACAATTTCATCCGATCCAAAGTGCTCATGAGGCGGATACATTCCTCCATGATTTCCCCATCATGTGAAAATAGCTCGTTTTTTTCTAAGTGCTCTCAAAAACCGGGTTTCCGATTTCGTGCAGATGGTAGCTTGGAAAAGATGAATAAAAATTTTGGACGGAGGAGGGGAGCTCTCGTTTCCCCTCTCCGTTGTAAATTGCAACGGGGGAGTGCAAAAGTCTCCGGGGCTTCGTTCCGAAGCGCCGAAGACTTGACCCCCTCCCCCGTTGGCACTTAGCCGTTTTTCAAGAATTTTCAAAAACTTCATTTTTGATTATTTTAACATATAATTGACCGTTTTCTTTACTTTTTTTTGCTTTCCACGGGTGGAGGCGCATGGCAGGCCGCATATGAGCTTCCAAATTCGGCCTGGAACGTCCGGGAATTATGGGTTAAGCTCCATATACTGACGACTCCCATTAAAAGTGATTGAAATGTACAGGAATCTGTCCATTTCAATCACATTTGACGACGCATGCAGGGTGACCCTGGCTACACTTAAAGGGGGTCTACTTTGCGGTGCTTTACCGTCCGCCCATCAGCACCCATAGTCGGCCTTCCTCACAGCAGCAGCACCCAACCTCCATGGAGGATTTTGCTCGTGCCCCTGGCTACACTTAAAGGGGGTATACTTTGCGGTGCTTTACCGTCCACCCATCAGCACCCATAGTCGGCCTTCTTCACAGCAGCAGCACCCAACCTCCATGGAGGATGTTTCTCGTGCCCCTGGCTACACTTAAAGGGGGTATACTTTGCGGTGCTTTACCGTCCGCCCATCAGCACCCATAGTCGGCCTTATTCACAGCAGCAACACCCAACCTCCATGGAGGATGTTTCTCGTGCCCCTGGCTACACTTAAAGGGGGTATACTTTGCGGTGCTTTACCGTCCGCCCATCAGCACCCATAGTCGGCCTTATTCACAGCAGCAACACCCAACCTCCAGTGGAGGATGTTATCATGCCCCTGGCAACACTGGTAAACACTGGTAACATATGTCTAGCCGCTGACAGGAACTTGACATCGGAACTTGACATCGCATTTCCATTGAGCGGACTCCCGTACATGGGAAGGGCAAGTCCCACGGTACCTCCGTTCATAAGGCTGACATTTGCCTTACACTTAAAGGGGGTCTACTTTGCGGTGCTTTACCGTCCGCCCATCGGCACCCATAGTCGGCCTTATTCACAGCAGCAACACCCAACCTCCAGTGGAGGATGTTATCATGCCCCTGGCAACACTGGTAAACACTGGTAACATATGTCTAGCCGCTGACAGGAACTTGACATCGGAACTTGACATCGCATTTCCATTGAGCGGACTCCCGTACATGGGAAGGGCAAGTCCCACGGTACCTCCGTTCATAAGGCTGACATTTGCCTTACTCTGGTTAGTACACGAGCCGCAGCATTTTGAATCAGCTGAAGCGACTTGACTGACTTGTTGGTACTGCCTGATAATAAAGAGTTACAATAATCCAGCCTAGAAGTAACAAATGCATGGACTAGTTTCTCTGCATCGTTTTGAGGCAAGATATGCCTGATTTTTGCAATGTTACGTAGATGGAAGTAGGCGGTCCTTGATAATAACGATAATTTGTTTCGTAGATTCTTCGGGCCAAGTACAATAACTTCAGTTTTGGTCGTGTTTAACATCAAAAAGTTTAAGGTCATCCACGTTTTTAAGTCCTTAAGGCAGTCTTGAATTTTATTTAGATAATTAATTTCATCAGGCTTGATTGATAAATATAGTTGAGTATCATCCGCATAACAATGAAAGTTTACAGAATGATTCCTTATAATATTGCCTAACGGAAGCATATATAATGTGAACAAAATAGGTCCGAGCACTGAGCCCTGTGGCACTCCATGGCTAACTTTGGTTTGCGTGGAAGATTCATCGTTAACACGTATAAACTGAGAGCGTTCAGATAGATAGGACCTAAACCAGACTAAAGCAGTTCCCTGTATGCCAACTAAGTGCTCTAGTCTTTGCAATAGGATATCATGGTCGATAGTATCAAATGCAGCACTGAGATCGAGCAAAACAAGAATAGAGACAAGTCCCTTGTCTGAGGCTATTAGAATATCATTTGTGACTTTAACCAGAGCTGTCTCTGTGCTATGATGTGTTCTAAAGCCAGACTGAAAATCTTCAAATAAATCATTGTTCAATTTTATCGTTAAAAAAGCACATAAAATCATTACTACTGAGTGCTATGGGAATAGAAGGCTCAATGGAGCTGTGGCTCTCTGTCAGCCTGGCTACAGTGCTGAAAAGAAATCTTGCATTATTCTTATTCTCATCTATTAATGAAGAGTAGTAGGCTGCTCTCGCTTTACGCAGTGCTTTCTTATATTCATTGAGAGTAATATGCCAAATCAAACGAGATTCTTCAAGTTTAGTGGAACGCCATATCCTTTCAAGTTGTCTAGACTTTTGCTTTATTTTGCGGGTTTTGGCATTATGCCATGGAGCTAATCTATGTTGTTTTATTTTCTTCTTTGTCAAAGGAGCAACAGAGTCTAATTTTATTCGCAGCGCATCTATAGCACTATCAACAACATGATCAATTTGGGGTGGTGTACATTTTGTATAAGTTTCCTCCCCTACATGCAGACATGCTATCGAGTTAAGTATTGGTGGAATCTCTTCCTTAAATGTGGCTATAGCACTAACAGATAGGTTTCTGCTGCAAGAGCTTTTGACTAATGCTTTGTAGTCTCGTAATAGTACTTCAAAAGTTACTAAGAAATGGTCGGATAAAGCAGGATTATGCGGTTCGACTAATAGTTGCTCAATTTCAATACCATAAATCAGAACAAGGTCGAGAGTGTGATTATAGCAGTGGGTTGGTTTATTTACACTCTGACAGAAACCAACAGAATCTAATATAGAGTTAAATGCGACAGTAAGGCTATTTGTATCATCGTCAACATGAATATTAAAGTCACCTACGATAATTACTTTATCTGTTTTAAGAACCAAAGTTGATAACAACTCAGAGAATTCTGATAAGAATTCTGAATAAGGACCTGGTGCACGATACACTGTAACAAATAAGATTGGCTGCAAAGTTTTCCAGGTCGGATGCGTAAGACTAAAAACGAGGCTTTCAAAGGAGGTATAATTTAATTTTGGTTTAGTATTAATAAGTAAACTTGAGTCAAAGATTGCTGCAACTCCATCTCCTCGGCCCGTGCCTCGAGCAATTTGAGTGTTGACATGGCTGGGTGGAGTGGCCTCATTTATGCTGACATATTCTTCATGTCTCAACCAAGTTTCAGTGAGACAGCATATATCAATATTATAATCTGATATTAAATCATTTACCAATATTGCTTTAGATGCTAGAGATCTTATGTTTAAGAGACCACATTTAATCTTCCTGTTTTGTTGCACTGTAGTAGTTGTTACATTTACTTTTATTAGGTTATTATGTATGACACCTCTATTAGGTTTTACCTTAAATTGTCCTTGGGCAGACACACACACCGCTAATATTGGGTATTTTATTGGGTTCGGGATTCCTATGGATGGCTGCCTAGGAGAGAGCGCAGAGAAGCGTGTAAGACTGCGACTCCGCCTCCTGGTCTCAACTCCAGTTTGTCATGGATTAAGTCCACAAAGCCCTGAAATGTTTGCCGAAATTAGATCTGCACCTTCCAAAGTAGGATGAATGCCGTCTCTCTTAATCAGACCAGGTTTTCCCCAGAAGGCTGTCCAATTATTTACGAAGCCCACATTGTTTGCTGGGCACCACCAAGACAACCAGCGCTGAAATGATGACATGCGGCTATACATGTCATCATTGATCAGATTGGGGAGGGGACCAGAGAAGATTACGGTGTCCGACATTGTTTTAGCATAACTACACACCGACTCCACATTAAGTTTGGTGCATTCTGATTGGCGTAAACGAACATCATTACCACCGACGTGAATAACAATCCTACCGTATTTATGTTTATTTTTAGCCAGCAGTTTAAGATGCGCCTCAACGTCGCCCGCTCTGGCCCCCGGAATGCATGTGACTGTGGAGGCTTCGGTCTCTAGATTCACGTGTCTCATAATAGAGCTACCAATAACCAGAGTTGGCTTCTCAGCGGGTGTCTCGCTGAGTGGGGAATATCTGTTAGATACGTGAATGGGTTGGTGGGGACCTGCGGGTTTCGCGTTATGCCCCTTCTGAACAGTCACCCAGCCTCCCTGCTGCTCGGGAGTTGCCGGGGGACGGCTAAGAGGAGCTATCTGTTGCCGGTCCGCACATGCTAACATGGGCTTTACTTTAGCTGAGTTACTTTCTAAGATGCGGAGCCGGGCTTCTATGGCTATGATTCCCGCCTCCAACCTAACAACTATACTACATTTAACACATGTATCCTTACCAGTAAAGGAGACCGGGAAGTAACCAAACATGAGACAGGAAGAGCAGGAAATAGCACCAGAGGGTGGGGAAAGAGCCATGGCTAGCTATCAAGCTAAAGTAGCTACCGTTAGCAAACCTGAAAAGAGTGTAGGCAACTGTGGAGTTACAGTTACAGTCGCTAAGAGAAGGAGAGTTGTGAGTGCTTAAGCTGTAGTAACGTGCGATTACAACGTCAGGCAGTTGCCGTGATCAAGAGTTTTAAAACGATCGATTAAGTTTAAGTTAATAAGCTATCAGCAACAGAACAGGCACACGGGATACCCGGAGATGACAACAACAACAACAACAACAACAACCGGAAGTTACAACGTGCTCACCGCAATAGGTTCCTCCTTCCGCTGCTACAGCTGTGTGGGCAGGAGAGGAACTCACACACACGCTACTGAAAATTAACATCATACATACACTATTGAAATCCTCTCGCATTCATTACTGAACACCTCGCACACACACTACTGAAAATTAACCTCACAAACACACTCCTGAAAAACATTTTACTGAAAGGTTCTCAGTAGGGAATGTGCATGTGTTTCACCTATGTGTGTGTGAGGGGATTCTTGCTGTAACGGAAGTCATTGTAATGTAATGGAAGTCATTGTAATGAAACGGAGGTACCAAACTGCTAGTGGTCTCTTTGCTAGCCCAGTTAGCTTCATTAGCTCCAGGCTGCTACTCGGATGTGTTTGTTGTTTTGATGACTGGTGGAGTATTCTTCATTGAAATATCGCACTTATCTTATGGCTCTGTGGTTCAAACAGACCGTCCATGAATGCAGTTTATTCGGTAAGTGAAATTCAGGCACTTTATTTCTTACTTGTCTTTTTATTCAGCAAACAAGCGGGACGAAGCTACATCTGTGCTAACGATGCTATCCGTAGCATACCATTTAAAACATTATAGAGAAGTGTAAAACATTAAGAAGGATTATACTTTAGAACATAAGGCTTCTCGGTGAGGTTGGTAAAATAAGGTCATGCTTGTACATTAGTTAGTTTGCTAGTTAGGTAACTGTATGCATTGTTATTGTTAATTTAAAATAGCTATGCTCGACGATGCAGACAGCTAGCGTCACATTAGTGTTGAAGAGCAGAGTACTGTATGAGATTAACCCATAGATTAACCTCACTATAAGATCTGTGTATCTGAAAAATATGAATCTCACATTTCCAGTTGGTTCCAGAAATAACGTTGACGTAGATATTGCAATATGGTTTGTTGAGCTGGAGTTGATTATTGAAGCTTACTGGTTAACGTTTATCATATTCAACAAACGAACCCAAACGTGGTTGTGTTTATTAATATTATTACCAATACTTACTTAGCATTTTATTATCATTACACTGAAGAAACCGACTTATTGTGGCAGCAGAACGTGAACATGTAACTTAATGCCTGCATTTGAGGATGAAAGGATGAAAAATAGCTCAGTCAATGCTTTAGGGACAAGGAAATTAGTTGGGTGGGTAGAAGGGGGTATCATGCACCCCCCTGAAATATACTTCTAATCAGCTTTTCTAGATTGGAAAAATTGTGTAGAAAACGATTAGCTATGTTAAAAAGTTGGCAAATTGTCCCACGTATATTTTTCCCCAAAGTAGTGTTTATTTACCCGAAAAATCGAGTTTCACTCTTTTTACACCTTTCACTATATCTCAGCCATTATTGCAGATAACTGAACAAATAAGGTATCCAGATCCATGTTTTGAGGGTCAAGGAACACAATAAAACTATTCTTAAAGTGATCACATGTGTCTGTGGCATGCTATTATGCTAAGTAGTGTCGCCATTACAAGAAAATAGCATTTCAGTCTTGTACCAAGAAGGGTGTATTTTGCGACACAGCAATATACTTATAATCAGTGTTTCCAAAGTGGAAAAAGTATGTAGAAAATTATGAGCTATGTTAAAATGTTGTCTGGATGTCCCACATGTATTTGTTATGCAAATTAGTGTCACCATTACCAAAAACGGAATTTTCACATTGTTCACTCTATCTCAGCCAATATTGCAGATACATGAACAAATAATGTGTCTAGACCCATGTTTTGATGGTCAAAGATCACAATAAAACTATTCCCAAAGTGATCACATGTATCTGTGGCATGCTAGTATACAGCGCTGGCAGACTGGGAGTAGTGAAAATGTCCGCCTTTTTCCCCGCCAAAAACAAACAAGTAGCTGACTTGGCTGCACACACACACATTCATCCTTCAAACAAACAAGGTAAGTAGCTAACTCAACTAGACTCATATGTTTTGTATGTTTTATGTAGGTTTCTAGCTTAATTGTTGTTAACACATAATTTTGCAGCCCAAAGTAGGCTACACACTAGAACATGTGTTAGTGTTATTCTGCCCTGCAGAGGCCAACTGCAGTAAAGTATGGTAAACTATTAGCTAGCTAACGTTAGCTAACTAACTAACTAACAGTGAAGTGAATGAGGGATAGCTAATGGTGTAGCTTGTTGAATAAAGCTATTAGCTAGGTAGTGCTAGGTAGCTATCTAGCTGTACAGGCTTAATGAACTCCTAAGCTAGCTAATGTTAATTAAAAAAGGCAGTACTTATAATGCAAAACTGTGGTGCAGTATTCTTAACCCGTTAAGCCCCGATTGCCCCCGGTACCACAGCGTCTCAGGGCTTGTTAAAATGTAACAACCTATTAACGTTGCTGTTAGGATTTGTCTGTGTTTGTATTTTTCGTGTCCTTTTCTATCTTTGGGTTTCCTATTTTAATTTGTAAAGTGTTCACCCCCGTTTCCTGCCTGTTTGCTTTCTGTCGGTTTCCCTCTGATTACCCAATTGTGTTCACCTGGTACCTATGTGTTTTCTCCTCCCTCCTCACCTGTCTCGTGTTTGTGATTAGTCCTGGGTGTATTTAAGTTCTGGGTTTTCTGTCTCTCTTTGTCGGGTTGTCTTGTGATTTGGCTTGTCCTCGGTGAGTGTTCTGTCTGTGTATATATAGCCTTGAAATAAAGGAATTATTTTGACTTTAATCTGCATTTGGGTCCTACTTGCTTCACACACCGCAACATTACAACCCGACCAGAAATATGGGCCCAGCAGATCCTTTTGAGCAGGAGTTATTGGACTTTGCTTTTTCTTTGGCTACCTGCTCTGATCAATGGATAGGAGCGGTCAGGGTTCAGCAGCGAGATGCTGCTCTGGCAGAAGCAGTCCACCTTACACTGAGGAATCAAAGTTTGGTGAAATTCTTACCTGCCAGGCTTTTAGATTACCTCACAATTTGTTTTCCCGATCCTGACAGACCCAGGTCTCCCAACTCCTGCTTTGACACCACACGCATCGGTGTGGTCCGTCTGGTGTCAGCCCCTGCTTCTCACCCAGTGTTTGCTACTGTCCAGGAGCCATTCGCTGGTACTCGTCTGGCCTTTGGAGGTCCACGGAGCCTCCAAACGGCTCCTAAAGGAAGGGGTCGCAAGGCCAGGTTGGCAGCACGAGCCCAAAGGGCCAGGGTTCCAGAACCAGTTCAGCCCCCAGCAGCCATGGTTCCGGCTCCAGTCCTGGTCCCAGCTGCCATAGTCCCTACTCAATTCCTTTCTCAAGTCCCTCCTCTAGTCACTTCCCTAGTCCCTTCTCCAGTCCCCCATTTAGTCACCTCTCTAGTCCCCTCTCTAGTCCCTCCTCTGGTCCCTTCCCGAGCTCCTCCTCTAGTCTCTCCTCTAGTCTCTCCTCTAGTCCCTTCCCAAGTCCCTTTCTAGTCCCATCTCCAGTTCCCTCTCGAGTTACCTCTCAAGTTCCATCTCTAGTCCCGCCTCTAGTCAATTCCCTAGTCCCATCTCTAGTCCCTCCTCTAGTCACTTCTCGAGTCCCCTCTCCAGTCTACTCTCGAGTTCCCTCCTCGAGTCCCTCCTCTAGTCCCTCCTTTAGTCCCCTCTCTAGTTCCCCTCTCGAGTCCCCTCTCAAGTTCCCTCCTCTAGTCCCTCCTCTAGTCCCTCCTCTAGTCTCTCCTCTAGTCCCCTCTCGAGTTCCCTCCTCTAGTCCCTCCTTTAGTCCCTCCTCGAGTCCCTCCTCGAGTCCCCTCTCTAGTTCCCCTCTCGAGTCTCCTCTCGAGTTTCGTTCTCTAGTTCCTCCTCTGGTCCCTCCTCTAGTCCCCTCTGTAGTCCCTCCTCAGGTCACTTTCCTAGTCCCTTCTCTAGTCCCATCTCAAGTCCCTACTGAAGTGCTGTTGGAGGTCCCGCAGACTACTCTTCTGCCGGGGGTCCTGCCAACCCCAGGTCCTGTGCCGTTGGAGGTCCCGCAGACTACTCTTCTGCCGGGGGTCCTGCCAACCCCATGTCCTGTGCCGTTGGAGGTCCCGCAGACTGCTCTTCTGCCGGGGGTCCTGCCAACTCCATGTCCTGTCATGTTGGGGGTCCAGCCGACTGCTGTCCTGCCGGGGGTCCTGCCAGCTCCTTGTCCTGTCTCGTTGGTGGTCCCGCCGACTGCTCTCCTGCCGGGGGTCCTGCCAACTCTTAGTCCTGTGCCGTTGGAGGCCCCACCGACTACTCTCCTGCCGGGGGTCCTGCCAACCCTTTGTCCTGTCCCGTTGGGGGTCCCGCCGTCTACTCTCCTGCCGGGGGTCCTGCCAGCTCCTTGTCCTGTCTCGTTGGAGGTCCCGCCGACTACTCTCCTGCCGGGGGTCCTGCCAACCCTTTGTCCTGTGCCGTTGGAGGCCCCGCCGACTGCTCTCCTGTCGGGGGTCCTGCCAACCCTTTGTCCTGTCTCGTTGGAGGTCCCGCTGTCTACTCTCCTGCCGGGGGTCCTGCCAACCCTATGTCCTGTGCCGTTGGGGGTCCCATCGACTACTCTCCTGCCGGGGGTCCTGCCAACTCTGTGTCCTGTCCCGTTGGGGGTCCCGCAGACTACTCTTCTGCCGGGGGTCCTGCCAACCCCATGTCCTGTGCCGTTGGAGGTCCCGCCTCCTACTCTCCTGCCGGGGGGCCTGCCAGCTCCTTGTCCTGTCTCGTTGGAGGTCCCGCCGACTACTCTCCTGCCGGGGGTCCTGCCAACCCTTTTTCCTGTGCCGTTGGAGGCCCCGCCGACTGCTCTCCTCCCGGGGGTCCTGCCGGCTCCTTGTCCTGTCTCGTTGGGGGTCCCGCCGACTGCTCTCCTGTCGGGGGTCCTGCCAACCCTTTGTCCTGTGCTGTTGGAGGCCCTGCCGACTGCTCTCCTGCCGGGGGTCCTGCCAACCCTTTGTCCTGTGCCGTTGGAGGCCCCGCCGACTGCTCTCCTGCCGGGGGTCCTGCCGGCTCCTTGTCCTGTCTCGTTGGGGGTCCCGCCGACTGCTCTCCTGCCGGGGGTCCTGCCAACCCTTTGTCCTGTGCTGTTGGAGGCCCCGCCGACTGCTCTCCTGCCGGGGGTCCTGCCAATCCCGTGTCCTGGTCCACTTCGGTGGGGGATCCTGCCGAGGCCTGTCCCACCAGCTCCGACACCGGGTCCTGCCCGGCCTCCGGCACTGTCCCGTCAGCGCCTTCCTGCCCGGCCTGCGGAGCTGTCTGGTCTTCGCCCTCTAGCCCGGCCCCCTGAGTGCAGTGGTCTTCGCCCTCGGGCCCAGCCCCCTGACTTTTCCTGCCGCTGCCTTCGCCCCTCCATGGTCCCCACCTTGGACTCTGTCTTGCCCCCGGGCCGTCCGCCCGAATCCCCCTTTTTGGACTCTGCCTTACCCCCGGGCCGTCCGCCCGAGACCCCTTCCTGGTCCTCTGCCTTGCCCCCGGGCCGTCCGCCCGAATCCCCCTTTTTGGACTCTGCCTTACCCCCGGGCCGTCCGCCCGAGACCCCTTCCTGGTCCTCTGCCTTGCCCCCGGGCCGTCTGCCCGAGACCCCTTCCTGGTCCTCTGCCTTGCCCCCGGGCCGTCCGCCCGAGACCCCTTCCTGGTCCTCTGCCGTGCCCCTGGGCGGTCAGTTCAGTCCCGTCCTCCTGACCCCCTCCTCCCACCCTGGTGGCTTAGTGATGCGTCCTTCCTCCGGACCCCCTCCACCCACCCTGCTTGAGTTTTTGGATTTTTGTTTTGGGACGTCTGGGATCCGTCCCTTGAGGTGGGGGTACTGTTAGGATTTGTCTGTGTTTGTATTTTTCGTGTCCTTTTCTATCTTTGGGTTTCCTATTTAATTTTGTAAAGTGTTCACCCCCGTTTCCTGCCTGTTTGCTTTCTGTCGGTTTCCCTCTGATTACCCAATTGTGTTCACCTGGTACCTATGTGTTTTCTCCTCCCTCCTCACCTGTCTCGTGTTTGTGATTAGTCCTGGGTGTATTTAAGTTCTGGGTTTTCTGTCTCTCTTTGTCGGGTTGTCTTGTGATTTGGCTTGTCCTCGGTGAGTGTTCTGTCTGTGTATATATAGCCTTGAAATAAAGGAATTATTTTGACTTTAATCTGCATTTGGGTCCTACTTGCTTCACACACCGCAACAGTTGCACACCCACTTAACAGGAATAAACTAAGCTAACAGATGATAATAACCATTTTTACCTAAACGAAACATAAGTCCAACACCAAGCGTCTAAATCAGCACTCACAACGCCACATTAGCACATGACTGGCGATTTTTCTACTTCATGCTATCTGCACAAATGACATATCATATGAAAGCTGAGATTCATCCGATTCCATTGGTATAAGTCGCAACACTGTACAACAAAACTCACTAGCAGCCAGGAAAGAGGGTTTCCATCATTATGTTTTTTTTAGGCGGGGGGTTTAACCTGAGTTTACTCTGACACAGCAATATCTATATTGATTCTGACACTTCTACAGCCAACTCACAGGTGTATCATTGCTTTGATAAAACATATTATTCATATATATATATTCATAAAGTACTTGATGTGAAAGCGCATTTTAACTTGAATGGTGATTTCTATTTCATTTATCTCAGTGACATAGTAAGCTAGCATGCCCAAAAGAAAACGAAGTGTAGATCGTCCAACCCACAAATGCTCGCCAAGTGTCTGCATCCTTCATGTGCCATCCATGTCTGCTTATGGTCCGTTTACACCCCTCACTAAAATTAAAGGAACAGCTATAGAAAAACTACAACAGCTACATGAGATCCGGGACCAACGTCTCCATCAACCACATAAATCCCCATATTGTATGCAATCAGTGTGTGACCAGATCCCTACAACTCTCCCTGATGACCTAGAAAGTGTTGGGTATCACCGCAACTGTTATCAGCGCTTTACTTGCAACCTTCATCTTCTGGAAGATAATCCAGAACCACCAACCTCACAGTGGAATCACTCCCCACGTAAATTGTCCTTAGGGGGTTCTGCGGGACCCATCTTCCCACCAGAATGCATTTTTTGCGACAAAGTTGATATCAAAGATGGTCATCGTAAAACTGAGAGACCCGAATACTTCCCATCTTATAAGAACAAAGAAAATGCATGGAAGCAAATCGAATCACGGGCTGAGAAAATGGGTCTAGTTCGACTTCAAAGACAAGTGAAGGGCAAAGACCTCTTTGCTTGTGAGGCTAAACACCATCAGTCGTGCTTTAAATCTTTCCGCACAGCATTCACCAACTACGAGCGCAGCAGTATTCTTAAAGCAGGAGCTAAGGATACTAACCAAGCTTTCGTGTCAGCCTCCCACGAAAAGGCATTTGTTTCAGTACTGGAACACATTGGAACTCATGTAGTCCAGAAAAATGAGGTCCTACAGCTATCTTCCTTGCGCTTGCTGTATGTGGAAGAGCTGAAATTGAATGGGTACGAGAACACAAATTATCACTCAGAGAAACTCCTGAAACGGCTACAGAAAGATCCAATCAAGGAGCATATCCAGTTTACGAGAGTTGACCACGACAATGCTGATGCCATTTCATTCTGGCTGGTGTACAGCTTGAAAATCACGGTATCGAATGCCGTTGCACGAGCTTACACTCTCGGAACCACAGACAAGTACAAAAACGTTGCTCTCCTACTTCGCCAGAATATTCTGCAGGCTTTCAGAGCTTCCAAAGACCTAAAGTGGCCGCCAACAGCTGACGACATGGAGCTCACTCCTGAAAATATCCTACCCACAGACCTCGTCCGGTTTCTCAGCATGGTTATGGCTGGTGTGGCGGTGTGGCATTCATGTAGAATGCTTGGTTTGCTGACAACGCCACCTGGGGGAGTTTCGCCCCCAGGAAATTACTAAAAACTAAAGTACAATTACAATTTAATAAAAGGCAATCAGGTTCGTTTGAACACCACAGGCAGAGACAGTATAAAGGATATTACAACAATTGTTATTTTATTGGTACATAATCATATTCCTAATAATACACAATATAATGTTATAAAAGTTCTCCAGGGAGGAGGCGGTAGGACAGTGCTGGGGCTTACCATGGCGGCAATTAACAAAACGGGGAGGAAGGGGTCAAACCAAAATCACCCGTGACACTGCACATCAAACAAAACGGACACGTGAAGAACACCACCACCAGGGATTGGGTTTGCCGCCTCGAGCCCACAGCACCTGTCCGGCACAAGAGAAACAGTTAAAAATCAGTAAGATTATAAAACTTGGTTGGAGATGAATAAACAAAAGGAAAACAACTCAAATAAACCAAATCTAAATAACACGTAAACAACAAAGACTGTTATGTTTTGCATGGGGCTTTTGTTTTTTTTGTGTTTTACTTGTTGTGTGCTCCTTTTACCCCTCACTACTCTGTCTTTCTGTCTCTGCAGGGCTGGTGTGTGACAGTGAGGCGTGGCTGGTTACTCCTGGCTGCAGATGAGGCACACCTGTCCCCACTCACTTGATTACCTGCTCTTTAAGAGCCTGGCCCTCACCTCACTTCTCTGCCAGAGTATTTTTCATGCTGTCCCGCGGTCCGGAGTGCCTTTCTGCAGCCTGGAGTCTGTTGCAGTTGTTTAAGGAGTTATTTTTGAGTTTTGGTCGGGAACGTTTTGGATTACGGCCAGCCAAGCTCCCTGCCGTCAGTACCTGCCTTGGATTACCTTGTTAATTAAACTCTTTGAAACTTTATTTTGTGTCAGTCTCTGCTTTGCAGTCCCAGTAGTATCTAAACGTCACAGAATACTCTGGCCAATATGGACCCCGCAGAGAATGAGAGACTCAGGGAAGCGCTTGCTGCTCAAGGGGTAATGATAGGGCAACATGACAGAGCTCTGCAGAGAGTTATTGAAGCGATTCGGGATTTAACCACCGGTGTGACCAACATCGGAGGCCTTATGGAACAGGTCACAGCACATCTCTCCACACTCCCGCCGACTGCCGATGCTCAAGCTACAGTCCCTGCTCCTCCACCTCAAGCTGATCCAGAACGACAGCCCGGCAATCCTTGTGAGCCCTTTATCCCCACACCCGTCAGGTATTGAGGAGATTTAGGGTCTTGTAGTCAGTTCTTACACCAGTGTAGTCTTGTGTTTGAGCAACAGCCTTTCACTTATTCCACTGATAGAACTAGGGTTACTTTCATCATGAGCCTACTGAGTGATAAAGCAGCAGCATGGGCCCTTGCCATATATAACAGCAACTCGCCTATTAGTCAGTCTCTGTCGTCTTCTACTGCAGAGATGCGTAGAGTGTTTGATCATCCAGTGAGGGGGAAGGCTAGTAAAAGACTCCTTTCACTCCACCAGGGTTCAGGCTCTGTTGCTGATTTTGCTATTGATTTCCGCATTCTTGCAGCTGACAGCGGTTGGGGAGACATGGCTTTGCTGGGCATTTTTTATAAGGGGCTTAATGATGAGTTAAAGGATGAACTAGCTGTTAGGGATGAAACCTCCTCCTTAGAGGAGTTGATTTCTCTAGCGATACGACTAGAGAGGCATAGGGAGAGATCAGGAAAACATAGCTCCACCCCCTTTCCCCCTCCGTCCAAGTTTCCTAGTCGGCCGGCATTCTCTGGACCTTCTCGCCATCCTCCTGACTCCGGGCCTCCCTTCTCCAGATACCCAGGTCTCTCCCTTCTTTATGGAGGAGCCCATGCAGCTGGGAAGGATGACGCTTACTCCATCAGAACGTCAACGCCATCTTCGTCAGAGACTCTGCTTCTACTGTGGCCAGGCTGGTCACGTCAGCGCCGGTTGTCCCTCTCTGCCAAAAGACATGGCTCATCAGCAACAGGGGGAGCACTGATGAGCCACACTTCTATCAACTCAGCCTCCTCCAACCGCATCCCAGTCAAAGGTACTATTTCCTGGTCTCAGAACTCTGTTCCGCTGCAGGTCTTGATTGATTCTGGTGCGGATGACAATTTCATTGACTCTGACTTTGTGATGCAGTCTAAACTTCCTTTTGAGCCTCTTCCAGAACCTAAGGATGTGTTTGCCTTAGATCGGAGACTCCTAGCCCAAGTCACTCACCATACTGCTCCAGTTTCCCTCAAGATCTCTGGCAACCATCACGAGATAATCTCCCTGTACCTTATCCCCTCACCCATGTCGCCACTCGTTTTAGGTTTTCCGTGGTTGAAGCTCCATAACCCCCACATAGATTGGGCCAACTCGTCTATCATTAACTGTAGTTTATTCTGTCACTCTCATTGCTTACACTCTGCTGTACCCCCCACAGTTACTAGAGCACCAGACCCCCTCAAACCCATTGATCTCACCTCTGTATCCCCTGAATATCACAGTGTCAAGTAGGTTTTCAGCAAGGACCACGCACTATCCTTGCCACCTCACCGGCCCTACGATTGTGCCATAGATGTGCTCCCTGGCACCCCCTTTCCGTCTAGTAAACTGTACAATATCTCTAGGCCAGAGAAGGAGGCCATGGAGAGTTACATCTCTGACTCAATCGCTGCTGGGCTTATTCGCCCCTCTTCATCGCCTATGGGCGCAGGTTTCTTTTTTGTGGACAAGAAGGATAAGACCCTACGCCCTTGCATAGACTACAGAGGGCTTAATGAGATCACAGTCAAGAACAAGTACCCCCTTCCACTCATAGACTCAGCCTTTGTTCCCCTTCATGAAGCCACCATCTTCACTAAGTTGGATCTTCGCAATGCGTACCACTTGGTGAGAATAAGGGAGGAGGATGAGTGGAAGACTGCATTCAATTCTCCCAGGGGACATTTTGAGTATTTAGTAATGCCTTTTGGGTTTTGCCTTTTATAGAAGGTTTATTCGGGACTATAGTAGGGTAGCAGTGCCTCTGACTAAACTCACCTCTGTCAAGTTGCCTTTTGAGTGGTCTCCTGCAGCTGAGGCAGCTTTTGTAAAACTGAAATGTTTGTTTGCCACTGCTCCTGTGCTCTTTCATTCTGATCCAGGGGTCCAGTTTGTGGTGGAGGTGGATGCCTCTGATGCTGGAGTGGGGGCAGTTTTATCCCAGCGTTCCCCCGCAGACCAGAAGCTCCACCCTTGTGCGTTCTTCTCTCGTCGGCTGACCCCTGCTGAGAGGAATTACGACGTTGGTAATCGGGAGTTGCTGGCAGTGGTTATGGCCCTTTAAGAATGGAGGCACTGGCTGGAGGGAGCCAACCATCCTTTTATAGTATGGACGGACCATAAGAATTGGTCTTACCTTCGCTCTGCATGCAGGCTCAACTCACACCAGGCTCGGTGGGCTCTCTTCTGGGACGGTTCAACTTCACCTTGACCTACCGGCCTGGCTCCAGGAATGTGAAGGCCAACGCCTTGTCCCGGCAGTTCGCTTCCCCAGTGGAGGACTCAAGAGATGCAACCATTCTGCCATCTTCCTGCGTCGTGGGAGTAGCTAGATGGGAGATTGAAAGGGTGGTCCAGGAGGCCCAGGAGGACCATCCAGCGGCTCAGGATTGTCCACCAGACCGGCTGTTCGTTTCCCCCAATGTTAGATCTCCAGTGCTCCAGTGGGGACACACGTCCAAAGTTGCCTGCCATGCAGGTTTTCATCGGACCCTGGCCCTAATTCGACAACGCTTCTGGTGGCCCACTTTGTCCGCAGACACGAAGGAGTATGTCTCAGCTTGTTCCGTCTGTGCCCGCAGCAAGGCCTCACATCAGGACCCCGCTGGCCTTCTTCGCCCACTTCACATTCCCCACCGGCCCTGGTCCCACATTGCGGTGGATTTTGTGACTGGTCTCCCACCATCAGATGGGAACAACACTATTCTTACCATCGTTGACTGTTTCTCTAAGGCTGTGCACTTTGTCCCCCTGCCTAAACTACCTTCTGCCCTCGAGACTGCCACTCTTCTCACCCAGCATGTTTTTAGGCTGCATGGTATCCCTCAGGATATTGTTTCAGACAGGGGTCCGCAGTTTTCCTCCCAAGTTTGGAAGGCCTTTTGTCGGGCATTGGGGGCGTCGGCCAGTTTGTCCTCTGGGTACCATCCCCAGACCAATGGCCAGACGGAGCGGGCAAATCAGGACCTGGGAACGGCTCTTCGTTGTGTTGCCTCTCGAAACCCAGCCTCATGGTCTCTTCATCTGTCATGGGTTGAGTACGTCCACAACTCCCTGGTGTGCTCTGCCACAGGTATGTCACCCTTTATGGCTTCCAACGGCTTCCAACCTCCCCTTTTCCCGGTTCAAGAAAGAGAGGTGGCAGTTCCCTCGGTACAGGGGCATCTTCGGCGAGCCCGCAGCGTTTGGCGTGAAGCCCGGGCAGCTCTTACCCGCACCTCCGCCCGGAACCAGAGGATGGCGGATCGTCATCGACGACCAGCTCCGGATTACCAACCGGGCCAGAAGGTTTGGCTTTCCTCCCGTGACATCTCTCTTCAAACGGATTCTCGGAAACTCACTCCCAGGTACATTGGACCTTATGAGATAGAACGGGTCATCAATTCTAGTGTGGTTAGGCTTAAGTTGCCTCTTGCCTTGAAGGTGCACCCGACTTTTCATGTGTCACTCCTTAAGAGAGTTTCCTGCAGCCCTCTTTGCCCTCCGACCAAACCCCCTCCACCCCCCCGGCTCATCGACAACCACCCGGCCTTCACTGTACGGAGGTTGCTGAAGGTTCGAAGGTGGGGCCGTGGATACCAGTATTTAGTGGATTGGGTGGGGTATGGGGTATGGGCCAGAGGAGCGACAATGGGTTTCTCGCTCGCTCATTTTGGACCCAAAACTCTTGAGAAACTTTTATGTCCGTTTCCCGGATAGTCCTGGTAGGCCGCCAGGAGGCGTCCTTTGAGGGGGGGTACTGTTATGTTTTGCATGGGGCTTTTGTTGTTTTTGTGTTTTACTTGTTGTGTGCTCCTTTTACCCCTCACTACTCTGTCTTTCTGTCTCTGCAGGGCTGGTGTGTGACAGTGAGGCGTGGCTGGTTACTCCTGGCTGCAGATGAGGCACACCTGTCCCCACTCACTTGATTACCTGCTCTTTAAGAGCCTGGCCCTCACCTCACTTCTCTGCCAGAGTATTTTTCATGCTGTCCCGCGGTCCGGAGTGCCTTTCTGCAGCCTGGAGTCTGTTGCAGTTGTTTAAGGAGTTATTTTTGAGTTTTGGTCGGGAACGTTTTCCCGCAGCTTTGTTTTGGATTACTACGGCCAGCCAAGCTCCCTGTCGTCAGTACCTGCCTTGGATTACCTTAAACTCTTTGAAACTTTATTTTTTGTCAGTCTCTGCTTTGGGGTCCCAGTAGTATCTAAACGTCACAAAGACTTGAGTAAACTAATTAAACCAAACATTAACAAAAGAAAATAAACAAAATCACACAATAACAAAATACTATGAATGTACTCAAAACATGAGATGCACAAAACAGCTAATCAAAATAAATCAACTAAACAATAAGTGTCTTTGCAATTCCGCGACCTCAAAACGGCCCTGGTGACAGTCTAACACGGAGTAGTCAGGGCCTGTCAATTATATGACGCCACAGCTCGGTGCGAGAGCTCGCCAAGCCAAAACAGCAGGTAGGGGGGGGGGAATGATGACCAGAGGTGGGCAGAGTGGTTACGGCGTCCCAACTTTTACAGCTAGGCGCTGCCACAGAGCCCACCAGGAAGGGAGAATGTGTATGGCACCCCTGGAAAGAGGTTTAAAATGACTGGTGAAGAGCCTACTTGAGTTTATTGAATTAAAAGTTATCCATGGGGAAATTCATACATACCAGCCTGTGCGGGCAGTTGCAGCCACAGAGCCCACAGGGAAGGGAGAGAGAGACCCAACAATCCCACGGCCAAATCCCACTGTGACATGAATAACAGTCAGTACACCAGAGGAACCAAGCTGAAGGTGAGAATACGGCAGACAATGGCAACTCACCAATAGTTGCAACACTGCAAGACCGGGAACCTCCGGAGGAGCCAATCCTCCTCAAACGCACCGGGCTTCAGCTGCGCTAAGACAGAGTAGTGTCAAGCCGGGTGTCGCTCGTGCCCATGAATAAATGACAGAAATGCAAGATGTTTTACCTGTCTGGTAGAGAGTGTGATGCGCGAGCTGCCACACCAAACAATCCACGCGGCCACAAAGGAGAAGCGGAGGGGGAGGGAGCAGATTTGTCTCCTCCACTTAAATAGCAGGTGTGCTGGCATGGTGCCAAGCAGCGTCACAGAGGGAGGAGACGTGACGTCCGGTCACACTGGCAAGGAAGACATGGAGACGAATGAAAAGATGAAGCGCCTGGTATAGGGATGCATACCGGTATCCGGTATTACCGAAATACCGGTTACTGGTGGCTACGGTATACCGTACCAAAATCAGATCCGGTTTCGATACTTTAAAAAAAAAAATATATATATATTTTTTTAATTTTATTTTAAAAGTGAGTCCGTGGCCCGTGATGTGTTATAAATTAGATTGCATAATCATTTTTCTTCATTGTTTGTTCAATACTAGAAAGGTAAACGTCCCACAAATGAACTGTGATGGGATTTGTTTTCTCTCACCAGTGAAGGCAAATGTTGATTTTAAAGATGAGATTTGTTTGTTTGTGCAATGCCGAGATCTCATGAACTTTATTCTATTATTTATTTGTTCTCTAGTCGAATCTCAAGTTTAACATTAATTATAACGGTGCTATAACGGTCTGTTTGCATTGACAAGATGTGCTATTCACGCGGCACACCTGATGGCGGGTGTTATAAAAGATATTCCATAATCGGTTTTATGTATTTTTCATTGTTTGTTCAGTACTAAAAGGTCCAAGAAGTCCCACAATTTAATTTAATATTCATTTGACATGTTAACTATATCGTAAAGCGCTTCATGGGAGTAATTGTGGGATGATACATTTTCAAAGTATCACGATATGTATCGGTTGAGTATCGGTATCGTTCAGTGGTATCTGTATCGGTATCGGTATCATAAAAAAGTCAACGATATGCATCCCTGGTATTCTCCATTGGGCAAGACCTGTGCTGTGCAGTGTCAGAGGGAGAATGGAAGTTACCAAAACACATTCTACTCTGTGTGACTGTCAGGCACTTGTTCAGAAGCAAGCAGCTCACCACAATATTACACAGGCTTGGCCACTCTGAGAGCTACGGATTTGGTTTAGAGTTGGAAACTTCCCTGGCAAAGGTCCTGGACAAAGTATCATCCTATCGGACACCCTCAATTGTGATAGGAGAGGGAAACCTGGTATTCCACTGTGAGTGGGACAATTTGAATATAACCACGACCAGTGTGCATGGCAGCAACATTGTCAACAGTGCTGGGGGAATCATGGTCCAGGAGGTCAAGCCTGGGTTTGAGAGCAACAAGGTCTGAATGCTACCCGTCATCGACAAGTCGCAACAGCGTAGCCTGAAAGTCAACACACCAGAAACACTCCCACCCTTGCACTTCACTCGCGCCGACCCAAAGTTTAATGATGGCTCATCATTCACACCGCCTGCAGAGAATGACACAGTCTATGCAACTGAGATGCAAGTGTACTACATCTGGCTCTTTATCAGGTACATCGGAAGCAATGGAAAGCAGCCTGTGCCTGGACTTGAGGGCTTCACCTCTGCAATTGGTACCCCTCCACTCAGAAAATCAACAGTGGACTACTTCACGCCCATCCATCAACCAATCACTGACAATGCAGTTGTTCGTGAGCTACTGAAGCGTTCTGAGCTAGCCACTGATGAGGTGGGTCGGAGGTGGGTCCTGAATACATTTGATCTTGGTGTCTGTATGAAAGCCCTACCCATCATCTGGCGTTGGCCAGATACATTTGTCCGTCATGTGGTTATGATTGGACCCTTTCACACATCCATGAACTATATTGGGATGCTCACACGCTGCAAAATGTGTGGTTCTGGATATGCAGAGATTCTGTTTGAGGCACAACTAGTGACAAGTGGATCCCTCAAAAGTGTTTTAAGTGGAAAGGCATACGCAAAGTCCCTCTTTTGCCTCAAAACTGTGTGCGAGTCAATGGAGAGGCTGTTGATGGAGCGGTTCATTGAGGAGGAAAGCATCCTTATCACTGACCCTGCTGCACTTCTCAACATGACCCAGTCTTGCAATCGAGAGCACCTCGATGAAGCCCTCAAAGACCGCTCAACTCTAACCCTCATCGAGAAGTATCACGCCTATGAGGAGAAGGTGCTCAAGGGTCACCTGGGAAAGACAGCTGCCTTATGGATGTCATTTATTAACCACTGTCATCTTGTCTTCATGCTACTCCACTCCGTTAAGACCAACAACATCCAGTTGTTTCACAAATGCAATGGAGAGATGGCAAATATCTTCTTTGCATTTGATGGACACAACTACTCAAGGTTTGTGCTATTTACATGACAATTTACCAAATTGGCATTATGAGACAAGCTTTGAAAATAAATGTTTCTATGTGTAATCTGTGCATTTCCTTATCTGCAGATATCTGACTTGGATGGAGGTCTATCTGACAAACCTGGAGAACACACACCCAGGGGCCAAATAACTGCTTTCTAAGGGTGCAAGGGGGCACTTAGTGCAGTCGACAAGACCATGGAAGAAACGATCATGCGCTTTGCCAAATCATCAGGTACATTTCGATTTTTACCCAGACATTGTGTATGTACATGAACAGATATACAGACATTGTATCAATTTTATTATATTCCATCCATCTTCTCCCGCTTATCCGTGGTCGGGTCGCGGGGGTAGCAGTTCCAGCAGAGAGCCCCAAACTTTCTTTTCCCTGGCGACATCAAGCAGCTCTGACTGGGGGATCCCAAGGCACTCCCAGGCCAGCGAAGAGATATAATCCCTCCACCTGGTCCTAGGTCTACCCCTTGGTCTCTTCCCAGCTGGACGTGCCTGGAACACCTCCCTAGGGAGGCGCCCAGGTGGCATCCTAACTAGGTGCCCGAACCGAACTTCTCACCTTATCCCTAAGGGAGACACCAGCCACCCGGTGGAGGAAACCCATCTTGGCCGCTTGTATCCGCGATCTCGTTCTTTCGGTCATGACCCATCCTTCATGACCATAGGTGAGGGTAGGAACGAAAATGGCCCGGTAGACAGAGAGCTTTGCCTTCTGGCTCAGCTCCCTTTTCGTCACAACGGTGCGGTAAAGCGACTGCAGTACCGCTCCCGCTGCTCCGATTCTCCGGCCCATCTCACGCTCCATTGTTCCCTCACTCGAGAACAAGACCCCGAGATACTTGAACTCCTTCACTTGGGGTAAGCACTCATTCCCTACTTGGAGTGGACAGTCCATCGGTTTCCTGCTGAGAACCATGGCCTCAGATTTGGAGGTGCTGATCCTCATCCCAGCCGCTTCACACTCGGTTGTGAACCGATCCAGTGAGTGCTGAAGGTCGCAGACCGATGAAGCCATTAGAACCACATCATCTGCAAAAAGCAGTGGTGCAATCCTTAGTCCACCGAACTGCAGACCCCCTCCCCCACGACTACGCCTCAAAATCCGATCCATGTATATTACAAACAGGATTGGTGACAAAGCGCAGCCCTGGCGGAGGCCAACCCTCACCGGAAATGGGTCCGACTTACTGCCGAGGACCCGGACACAGCTCTCGCTTTGGGAGTACAGAGATTGGATGGCCCTGAGTAGAGACCCCCTCACCCCATACTCCCGCAGCACCTCCCACAGTAACTCCCTGGGAACTCGGTCATACGCCTTCTCCAAGTCTACAAAACACATGTAGACCGGATAAGCGTACTCCCAGGCCCCCTCCAGGATCCTTGCGAGAGTAAAAAGCTGATCCGTCGTTCCACCACCAGGACGGAATCCGCATTGTTCCTCCTCAATCTGAGGTTCGACAATCGGCCTGACCCTCCTTTCAAGTACCTTGGAGTAAACTTTCCCGGGGAGGCTGAGTAGTGTGATGCCTCTGTAATTGGCACACACCCTCTGATCCCCCTTTTTAAAAAGGGGAACCACCACCCCGGTCTGCCACTCCTTCGGTACTGTTTCCGACTTCCACGCAACGTTGATGAGACGTGTCAACCATGACAGTCCCTCAACACCCAGAGCCTTCAGCATTTCCGGGCGGATCTCATCCACCCCCGGGGCTTTGCCACTGTGGAGTTGTTTGACGACCTCAGTGACCTCCCCCCGGGAGATTGGTGTTGATCCCCCGTCATACTCCAGCTCTGCCTCTAACATAGAGGGCGGAGTTGTCGGGTTCAGGAGTTCCTCAAAGTGCTCCTTCCAATGCCCTAACAGTCCATCAGTTGAGGTCAACAACGTCCCATCCTTACTGTACACAGCTTGGATGGTTCCCTGCTTCCCCCTCCTGAAGTGTCGGACAGTTTTCCAGAACAACTTTGGTGCCGCCCGAAAGTCCTTCTCCATGTCTTCTCCGAACTTCTCCCACACCCGCTTCTTTGCCTCGGCCACGGATGAGGCTGCTGCCCTTCGGGCCTGTCGGTACCTTGCAACTGCCTCGGGAGTCCCCCGGGATAGCAAATCCCTGAAGGCCTCCTTCTTCAGTCGGACGGCTTCCCTGACCACCGGTGTCCAACAGGAGGTTCGAGGGTTACCGCCCCTTGAGGCACCTAGGACCTTGAGACCACAGCTCCCCGCCGCGGCTTCGGCAATAGAGGCTTTGAACACCGACCACTCTGGTTCAATGTCCCCAACCTCCACAGGAATGCCCGAAAAGCTCCGCCGGAGGTGCGAGTTGAAGGCCTCCTGAACTTGGGCCTCCTCCAGACGTTCCCAGTTCACCCGAACTACACGTTTGGGCTTACCAGGTCTATCCAGAGGTTTCCCCCGCCACTCGACCCAACTCACCACCAGATGGTGATCAGTTGACAACTCCGCCCCTCTCTTTACCCGAGTGTCCAAAACATACGGCCTCAGGTCCGATGATACGATAACGAAATCGATCATGGACCTTTTGCCTAGGGTGCTCTGGTACCACGTACACTTATGAGTATCCTTATGTTCGAACATGGTGTTTGTTATGGCCAATCCATGACTAGCACAGAAGTCCAGTAACAAACCACCACTCCGGTTCAGATCAGGGGGGCCGTTCCTCCCAATCACGCCCCTCCAAGTGTCTCCATCATTGCCCACATGTGCGTTGAAGTTTCCCAGCAAGACTAAGGAGTCCCCTTCAGGAGCCCCATACAGGACTCTTTCCAGGGTCTCCAAGAAGGCCGAATACTCTGAACTGCTGTTGGGTGCATAAGCACACACAACAGTCAGAGTTTTCCCCCCCATAACCCGCAGGCGTAGGGAGGCGACCCTCTCGTCCACTGGGGTAAACTCCAACAACGAAGCACCTAACCGGGGACTTGTGAGTATCCCCACACCCGCCCGGCACCTCACACCTTGAGCAACTTCGGAGAAGAATAGAGTCCAACCCCTATCCAGAAGTAAGGTTCCAGAGCCGACGCTGTGCGTAGAGGTGAGCCCAACCAGATCCAACTGGTACCGCTCCACCTCCCGCACAAGCTCCGGCTCCTTCCCCCCCAGAGAGGTGATGTTCCACGTCCCCAAAGCCAGCTTCTGCCGCCCGGGTCTGGTCCGTCGAGACCCTCCGCTTTCACTGCCACCCTTCTGGCAGCGCACCCGACCCCATCGATGTTTCCCGTAGGTGGTGGGCCCGCGGGACGGAGAAGCGGAGGTGTTGCCCACGTTGCCTTTTCGGGCTGGGCCCGGCCGGGCTCCGTGGCAAGCCCGGCCACCAGACGCTCGCCGACGAGTCCTCCTTCTGGGCCTGGCTCCAGAAGGGGACCCCGGGTTTCCTCCGGGCCGGGTATCCTCACTTCCTGTGTCGTCTTTCATGAGGTCTTTTGAACCAATCTTAGTCTGGCCCCTTGCCTGAGACCAATTTGCCATGGGAGACCCTACCAGGAACACAAGGTTCCAGACAACACAGCCCCCAGGTTCATCAGGGCACACAAACCTCTCTACCACGGTAAGGTGCTGGTTCTTCAGAGAGGTGCTGGTTCTTCAGAAAGGCTGCTGGTTCTTCAGAGAGGTTTAAGATATGAAAAGTTCAATTAAAAGCAGCGACAAAAAGAAAAGTCTTCAGCCTGGATTTAAAAGTAGTAAGAGTTGCAGCGGACCTGCAGGTCTCTGGGAGTTTGTTCCAGATATTTGGAGCATAATAACTGAACGCTGCTTTACCATGTTTAGTTCTGACTCTGGGGACAGAAAGCTGACCAGTCCCTGAAGACCTGAGAGATCTGGATGGTTCATAGTTTAGCAGGAGGTCAGTAATGTATTTTGGGCCTAAACCATTCAGTGCTTTATAAACCAGCAGCAATATTTTGAAATGTATTCTTTGACACACAGGAAGCCAGTGTAAAGACTTCAGAACAGGAGTGATGTGGTCCACTTTCTTAGTGTTAGTGAGGACTCGAGCAGCGGCGTTCTGAATCAGCTGCAGCTTTCTAATAGATTTTTTAGTGAGACCTGTGAAGACACCATTGCAGTAGTCGAGTCTACTGAAGATAAAGGCATGGACAAGTTTTTCCAAATCCTGCTGTGACATTAGTCTTTTAATCCTAGATATATTCTTTAGGTGATAGTAGGCTGATTTAGTAACTGTTTTAATGTGACTGTTGAAACTCAGGTCAGAGTCCATGACTACACCTAGATTTCTGGCTTTATCTGTTGGTTTGAACATTGCAGACTGAAGCTCAGCGCTAACTTTTAAACGTTCTGCCTTGGCTCCAAAGACCATTACCTCAGTTTTATCTTTGTTTAATTGGAGAAAGTTCTGACACATCCAGTCATTGATTTGTTCAATGCACTTACTCAGCGTTTGAATTGGAGCATAGTCTCCTGGTGAAATTGTTACGTAAATTTGTGTGTCATCTGCATAGCTATGGTAACTTATTTTGTTGTTCTTCATTATCTGAGCCAGTGGTAGCATGTAGATGTTAAAGAGAAGAGGCCCCAAGATGGAGCCTTGAGCAACCCCACATGTCATATTTGTCAACTCAGATGTGTATTTACCTATAGAAACAAAGTTGTTTCTATCCTTTAAGTAGGATTTAAACCAATTTAGAACTGTTTCCGAAAGTCCCACCCAGTTTTCCAGTCGGTCTAGTAATATGCTGTGGTCAACAGTGTCAAACGCAGCACTGAGATCTAAATCACTGTAAAATCAATCGACAGTAAGGGGAATACTTACTTCCGGGTGTACAATTCTCCGTTACCCAATGAGAATGGACGCTCACATTGCCTTTAAGGGCAGTCGACACAAACGAATGCCGTGCTTCCATGAGCATCCATAGAAGCATATGGACATCCCGGAAAGCTGAAAATGGACGCTAAGGGCCCCCCCCCTTGCGTTGGAAAAAGCCGACACAGAGGACTTGACATAACGTCAACATAGGCCGACCTGGGGGTGAGGATGTGTTGGTTAAAAAGCTGTCAAGTTTACAGTGTTAACAAAATAAAATATACTGCTGTTTCTGGTTTAGTTTACGACGGATATATTCTGTTATTGTTTTGATATTTGTAACACAAAAGCGATGGAAAAAACCCACAGCAACACAGAAAAGATGGTCTTAACATGAGTAGTTAATAATAAACAATAATATCAAAACAAATTATTACTACTAACTTTATTGTGAATTAAAACAGAACGGTAAAAGAATAGTTTCCGGTCTATTTTGAGGCCAGATCTCTGTAGATAAATAAAGAACTACGACAGATGTGTAATATTTACAATGCATTCATGTGATGACTTTCAAAGAGTAAAGCAAGCACTGCTGAATAAAGTATGATTTATCTTTTACGAAACGTTTTTTTTCATATGGAATGCAGTTGGAGGTCAACCAATCACAGAACTTGAGGCAACGCGGAACAATAGCTGAGGATTCTGGGTAGTGTAGTGTCTTCGGCCATCCTAAACTGAACAAATATTTGTTTCTCCGAATCGAAGGGGAAAATTACAAAAGCATTGTACACAATTTAAACCAATCAATGTTGTGTAATCAACAAGGATAATCTGGTGTTTTTGAGTTGATGAGTAGTGCAGATAGCACTGTAAAATCAATCGACAGTAAGGAGAATACTTACTTCCGGGGTACAATCCTCAGTTATCCAATGGGAATGGATGCTCACATGCTCTCCGTAATACAATACAGGGGACATGATCAAATCGGAATATAATGTTCTTTTAAAAAACGTTAACTAAAGGGAACAATCTATTTGGCACAGCTGAAGCTCTGGCCTTCCTTAAAAACAAACTAATTTAATAAATTATTATGAATACAAATAAAATAAAAGAATCCTCCCGTGAGTTACTACAAGCTATAAAGTAGATTTTAAAAACGTTTTATAGAATAAAAGCTCACTGCAGGACGTTGTAGAAATGCGTGTGTGCACCACGACAAAAGAGCATCATTCACTTTACATTGGGGTTGTTTGCGTGGTGCAGACACGTAAATGTAACAAAGTTCGTGAATCCACCACGCAATGCGGTGTTAAGGAGTCGTGGTGGAGTCACGCATTCTGGTGAGATCTGGTTGGTCCCAAACCTACCTCCTACACACGGTCGTAATGAGCCCACGAGTGCCATTATTACAGTGAGGACAGCACTGCAGACAGCTCCGCTCATCCCTTAGGGGTGTTGAGCGTGAACGCACCTCGGTGTCCAGTTTAACACTGTAAGCAATTGCTGTTATTTTACAGCCAATTTTCAACACTAATCTACTGGCAGCCCCCTAACCAGAATGTTACTGTGAATTATTAAATTTGTTACAGTAATAAACTGAAATTGTTCAACAGTATGAATACTGTATCATTTCAGTGTATTGCTGGCGTCTCTGCTGCCAGTATTTTACTGTTAATTGAAAAAATACAGCAGTATACTGTATTTTATTTTTGCAGTAAGAGGCTGTAAAGTCATTTCACAGTATGAGTACTGTGGTATTACAGTGAAGTGCAGGCGTCTGTGAAGAGACTGCCGGCACTTTACTGTTATTTGACAGGAAAATGTGTTACAGTGGACATAATGAGAGCCTGTGTGAAATGCAGCGTCTGGGGGGCTCTGGCGTGGCTCGTCACCATGACAACCACAGCACCTCCAGAGCAGGTTGGCGCGCGGAGTGGCGGCGCGTGTGTTCAATGGACAGATGGAAGATAATATGCAGCAAGGCTCCCCGGTTAAGCCGGCTGCCAATAGAGAACCGCAGTGACGCGTCCTAAAACCCGGAAGTAAGTTAGCATTTTTAGCACTTCCGGTTCCTTCGTCAAAAAAGCAATGTATTTTCTCCATAGGGTTTTGGAAAATAGCTCGAAATAAGGTCTGTGGTTGACACAAATTTAAGAGATAAATCACGTTTTGTTCTACGACAGTAGATACATCAGCAGTGACCCCACTGGTGATTTGTGAAGAGTTTACGTGTCTGAAAAACGATGGTTGTTACCGAGTGGCTGAATAGGACTACAGAAATGGTCGAGTCCGTTGTACGTCATTACGCCTACACACGTAAACACTCCCGCTAAGTTTGTTTTCCCCTGTGTTCTGCTTGAAAGCAAGTACCTGCCTATCTTTAGTAGCCTATCTGTAGTCTCTTTAGTATCTGTATATCTATATCTTACCATTAGAATCTCTATTTTTGAAATGGTCATTTTTAACACCGTAGTTTTATAAATTATAGAACAATTAATTGCCAGTGTTTTCCAATTTTACTCGGCAGTTCGTTTCATTGGCTAACGTTAGCTAAAGCTAGCGCTACTAGTTAGCTACGCAATGGTTTGTTGCTTTGCTCCGGGTTGCAGCCACAGGTCTTCGCATGAAACGTGCTCGTTCTATCGTTTCCCGGCCAATGTTTTCCAAAGGAGAGTCTGGATTCGTGCCATGAGGTAAGCTGACGTTACATTGTTGTCCATGTCACGGTGAAATGTAAATGATGGGTAGTGTATCGCCGTTTTAGAGATGGCACTGCTGAAAAGACCGCAAAATAAGTAAAGATAATGAATACATCCTATTAAAACCTGTGTGGCTTATATGATAAGTCTAATTAGTACAAGCAGCATAACGTTTCACCATGTAACTAAAGATTGTAGTCAGGGAAATCAGTTTGACATATTGAACTAATAACAAATCACCTCTGGCTGGCAGAGAACTCTCTGCTCCATAGCTTCTCTTGGACGTAACATCACATGTACATTTTACATTTATATTCAATTTAATATTCCATCCCTAACATACTTTTGTATATATAATAACTTATATTTTGTTTTTCTTGTTATGCTGCTGCAACACAAACATTTCCCCAATTGGGATCAATACAGTAATATCTTAATTAATTAAGAAATATAACTATTATAATTAGTGTAGCAGCTGACACCTATTTTCAATATGGATTAATCTACCTTTATTTCTTTAGTTCAATTTTGATCTATAAAAATGTCAAAATAGTGAAAATGTTCACGAGACAAAGTGCAAGGTTATATCTTTAGATGTTATGTTTTAGCCTATGTACTGTATGTCTTAATGCTCTTATTTGTGACGATGTGACTTCCATGAAACGAAGTGGAAGTGGAAAGGTGAGCATCCGGGCCAGGCCCATCCCGCGTATATACTAATTTAGCAGACCCCCCTCCTTCATCACAACACCTCCACTACGATACGCACAATGGACGACGAGGAGTTCATAATGGAAGTGGAGAAACACACCATTGTATACGATGTAACCAATGCTTTTTACAAGGACAACATCAGAAAGGACAAGGCCTGGTTTTTAGTCGCTGCAGTTTGTGGAGTGGAAGGTAACAACTACATATTAATGTTTTAAAGTTAATTAAGAACTGCGAGGCTGCACACACGACGCTCCGCTTCCGCAACGTTTTGAAACGCGCCTGGTGTGTTAGGTCGCAGGAGGAGGTCGCAGGAGGAGGTCGCAGCGTGGCGCAGCCGCAGCGTGGCGCAGCCGCAACGTAACGCGGCGCAGACGCTCCTGGTGCGTTTAGGGGGTAACACTCTAACAACCACAACATTGCAAAGGCGAGTAAATGTAAATTAAAAACGATTCACAATTTCTTCTTCTTTCTTGCAGTGAGGTGAAGCTGACCTTGCACTTGGTGCCAGTAAGGATGCTCCTCACGCAGGCTGAATGTTTCTCTTCCTTACTGACACAGAAGCCCTTGACTTGCAATGCTTCACTAATTGTCATTTCCCTGGCTCCGTAGGGACACTTTACCTCCAGCACAGCGGGAGACCCTTCCAGACCATCTGGAGATGCCCCCAACACTCCTGATTGGGAGAGCCACAAACCTGACTCATGGACCTGCATCTGGGTTGCAGTGGTGAATGCCCTGACGCCCTCACATTCATTCATAGTCCCCCACTGTACAGACAAAACACCACCAAGGGCCTGTTGTTGCCCTAGCACCCTGGCAATAAGGGAAGCAGTCACACGCTTTGACCTCAGGACAGCTCCAACGTTGCTGGCAGTCAACCTTCCTTTCCTGAACAAATGCCAGTTTGGGTTGGTTCGCTGACCAGTGTAGCCACCTGAATTGCCCTCTGTTGCTCCTCAGACAATGCCATGCTTGCCACAATTGCCTCAGGTCCCTGATGCCCAACAGATTTGAGAATTTTAGGAACAGTAAGTGTTTCCAAGCTGTAGTGTTCCTCTTCTGGCTCGGGGGAGAGAAGCCAAGACATTCCTGAGAACCTGCCCCCGAGTCTGTCCCTCAGCCAGTCACGATCTTCGGAGGTGGGCTCTCTTGTCAGCGGGTTGAATGAGTTATTGGTTGGAGGAAATAGCTCCTCCACTGAATGCGTACGTTTAGCTGCCTTTGGCTTCTTCCACTGACAGGGGGTGTCAGTGCAGCTGAAAGTGTGGATGGCAAAGATGGCTAATGCAGCCGCATGACTGCATTTCCATTCTCCACATGGGCATTCACATTTTGTGGAGAGAATTCCCTCTTCTCCTGTAGATACCTGTGGTGGTGGGATTGTTTTATTATTTAAAATATATTTACATTTATAATGCCTTCCCAATTATAGCCTACTGTATGTTTATTTCATGGATATTTCTGTGTTTTCTGGTGTGTAAAATGTGTAATCTTGGGGCCTCTTCTCTTTAACGTCTACATGCTACCATTGGCTCAGATAATGAAGAACAACAAAATAAGTTAGCATAGCTATGCAGATGACACACACATTTACCTAACCATTTCACCAGGAGACTATGCTCCATTTCAAACACTGAGTAAGTGTATTGAACAAATCAATGACTGGATGTGTCAGAACTTTCTCCAATTAAACAAAGATAAAACTGAGGTAATGGTTTTTGGAGCCAAGGTGGAACGTATAAAAGTTAGCGCTGAGCCTCAGTCTGCAATGTTCAAACCAACAGATAAAGCCAGAAATCTAGGTGTAGTCATGGACTCTGACCTGAGTTTCAACAGTCACATTAAAACAGTTACTAAATCAGCCTATCACCTAAAGAACATATCTAGGATTAAAAGACTAATGTCACAGCAGGATTTGGAAAAACTTGTCCCGTTATCTTCAGTAGACTGGACTACTGCAATGGTGTCTTCACAGGTCTCACTAAAACATCTATTAGGAAGCTGCAGTCCTCACTAACACTAAGAAAGTGGATCACATCACTCCTGTTCTGAAGTCTTTACACTGGCTTCCTGTGTGTCAAAGAATAGATTTCAAAATACTGCTGCTGGTTTATAAAGCACTGAATGGTTTAGGCCCAAAATACATTTCTGACCTCCTGCTAAATGATTAACCATCCCGATCTCTCAGGTCTTCAGGGACTGGTCAGCTTTCTGTCCCCAGAGTCAGAACTAAACATGGTAAAGCAGCATTCAGTTATTATGCTCCAAACATCTGGAACAAACTCCCAGAAACCTGCAGGTCCGCTGCAACGCTGACTACTTTTAAATCCAGCAAGAAGACTTTTCTTTTTGCCGCTGCTTTTAATTGAACTATTCACATCTTAAACTGCACTGTAACTTTTATCCATGTATTTTTTCTTTTAATGTTTATTTTATTAGCTTTGCTTTTTAATGACTGATTTTAAATGCCATTTCTTAATGTCTTTCATTTTTTGTAAAGCACTTTGAATTGCCATGTGTTGAAAAGTGCTATATAAATAAACTTGCCTTGCCTAATAAAGATTTCATGTGACACATAAAATGGATTTGTTGATGGGAATTAATGTGAATAAATTAACTCTAGGTTAACGGTACTCTTGCTATAACTACTCACCGACACTCTATAAACCTTGTCCCTCATGCTAGCCCTGACAACACCGGTAAGCACACCTTCATCTAGGCTGCCCGTGTCCTGACTTGTAGTGGTTCTCTCCTCTATCTCCATTCTTCTTGTCATCTTTGTAAAACGATATCAGACTGGTAATTGACACAGCCATGACATCTAGTTAAATTCAGTGTGGCTAAAATGAAAAGCTTTGTTAAAATATGCAAGCACGCGGAAGTCAAAGTCAGCTTTATTGTAAACAAATTCTACATGTGTTATACATCCAGAAATATCGTTTCCCACAGTGTGACATGTAGCCTATACATAAAACAAAAAGGGCCTAGATAAACGGGGTATACAGTTTAAAATGTTAATATATTTAAAGTGTTCAAAGTGCAGTTTCAGTGCAAGTCAGTTGAAACGATCTTAAGTTGGCGTGACGTTGAAGTCGTGCGACGCTGCTGTACTGGCTTGTAGTTCGTTTATAGCATAACGTTAGCATTTCGCTTTTGGCGACTAGATTTATGATTCAAAAATTATAAAAGTAGGAGAGACATGTGGAGATTATCCGGCTGAACAAAACGTGATCCTTCTCTTAAATGTGTGTCAACCACAGACCTTATTTCGAGCTATTTTCCAAAATCCTATGGAGAAATTGCATTGCGTTTTTGACGAAGGAACCGGAAGAAGTTTACATCCGGGTTTTAGGACGCGTCACTGCGGTTCTCTATAGCCTATTGGTTACTTGGCAGCATGGCTCGCTGCCTAAGCCGGCTGGGTTTTTTAACTTATCGATTAATAAAACAGCAGGGCTTGCTATTCAATCTGTCTACCTTGAACTTTTTGGGTTTAGGCAGCACGGATTTGTTCTCTGTCTCAGACGTACCTCCTACCCACGGTCGTAATAATTGTGTGGACAGCACTGCACACACCTCCGCTCATCCCTTAGTGATGTTGAGCGTGAACGCGCGGTTTACGCGTTTTCTCCTAAACGGCGACATATTGAGAGCCTGTGTGAAATGCAGCGTGTGGAGGGCTCTGGTGTGGTTTGCCACCAACCACAGCACATCCAGAGAATGTACACCCGGCGCTATCAGAGTACTGTATGGTATTCAGGGTGGCGGCGCGTGTGTCTGATGGACAGATGGATTAGCAGGCGGATGGGCAGAGGAAAGTCTCTGCAGTTCGCCTCTCCCCCTCGCAGTTATATGGGATACAGGAAACCCTGTCATCCCGGGAACAGTGTCTCGCGCTCCGTGCAGAGCGGCAGGAACTCTTGTTAAAAGAAAGCTTTTTTCCAGGGTTCCTCATGAGGAAGAAATCAGGGTTTCTTACTCCCGGTATTTTCTGGTCCCGAAGGAGATGGGGCGGGGGGAATGAGACCCATCCTCGATCTGTCAGTGTCCAACAAGGGAATGGCCTTTTCCCATGCTGACGATCAAACAGGTGCTGTAGTGTTCACCAGGGAGACTGGTTCACATCCATAATCCTGAAGGATGCATTCCTCCATGTAACCATCATCCCGAAACACAGCAATTTCCTGCGTTTCTCATTCCTGGCTCCACGCACTTTTTCAAAGTGGGTGGAGACGGTTGGAGCAGCTACTGAGAATGGGGATGAGAGTGTTATTTTACCTGGACGACCGGCTGTGGCTGGCTCGCTCCAGGAAGGGAGGAAGTGGCTTACAGACGATACAGTTCGTATCTCATCTGTCAAACCTGGGTTTCATTATCAACTTGAAGAAGAGCTGTCCTCGTCCCTCCCAGGTTATCTTTTTAACTGGGAGTGGAATTGAACTCAGCCCGCATGAGAGCGCGACTCTCACAGCAGATAGGGGAGAAAGTGACAGCTCTCCTCCGGCGCGTCACACCCCGCGGTGCGGTGACACCCCTCTCCGCGATGCAGCTGTTAGACATGATATCAGCTGGTCACGTGGTGATTCTCCTGGGTCTCCTTCATATAGGAGACTCCAGAGGTGGTTTATTCGCCTGTGCATCGACCCCGTGCGTCAGAGGAGACGCATGGTGTACATTCCTCCTTCCGTGGATTTGGAATTGACCTACTGGAAAAATCTCCACGTCCTGTCAGTGGGGGTGCCCCTGAGCAGAGTAACGTCACACAACGCAGTGTTCACAGATGCATCTCTCGCAGGCTGAGGAACGTGCATGTCGCAGGCAGTGGGGGGACAGTGGCTGGCTCACATGTCTCTCCATATAAACGTGCTGGAATTACTCTCCGTATGGAAAGTGCTCCAGCACTTTGTCTCGTTGCTGTACAATCAACATATGTTGATTCAAACAGGCAACAAAGCAGCAGCGGCCTACATAAATCGCCATGGAGGTGTTCGATCAGCGCAGCTGCTGAACACACATCCTACACAGCCAAATGGACAGCGTTCCGTGTGGTGTGCAGGGAAAAGCCTGGACCCCGTTGGGCCCCCTGCCTCGTGCTGTCGTTCCTCCAGCTGTTGCTGGAGAGGAATTGGCTTATAACACGGTAAACCAGCTGCTGCCATTTCATCTTGCCACATAGGTTTAGGTTCAGCAGAGTGTTTAGTCACCCGCTGACAAAACGTTTTCTACGGGGAGCACAGAGAATCAGACATGTGTCATGCGCTTTGGCACCTCAATGGGTTTTTGGCTATAGTGTTATGCGCACTGAGTAAAGCTCCATTTGAGACTTTAGATCAGGTCCCCCTAAAGTTCTTGTCAGCCAAAGTAGCTCTGCTCTTGGCAACAGCTAAAAGGGTGAGTGATTTGTCTGCTCTCTCTGTGGCTCCGTCATGTCTCCAGATCCAAGGAGATGGCAGTTCAGCTGTTTTGCGCCCTAACCCGGCTTTTATGCCAAAGGTGATCACAAGCTATTTTAGATCGAGAGTGATACCTTTGGATGGCTTCTTTCCTCCTCCTCACACATCAGAGGAGGAAGCCACATCTCATCTCCTCCGTCCCGTCTGCGCGCTGTCATGCTATATTGCATGCACGGCTGCTTTACGCAGTTCCCAGCGTCTGTTTGTGCATTACAGAGAGCGCTCAATAAGGCAGCCTCTGTCGGCACAGCGCCTGTCACACGGGCTGTGTGAGGCTGTGTCACAGGCGTATTTCTCCTCTGGGTTGGATACCCCGGATAACATCAAAGCACACGGCACCAGAGGAATTTCCTCCTCCACGGCGTTGCACGGAGGAATGACAGTGGAAGACATTTGCACTGCTGCATCTTGGTCTTCCCCCTGTTCTTTTATTCGTGTTTATTTTGAGGGATGTCTCCCATTCCTCTCTGACACACTCAGTACTGAGTGTCCTGTCAGAGTGAGTAAGGTCGGGGACTCAACTGCGTGCCCTCTCTCCTGCCTGTCAGCACTTAGAGAGCTGCCCTTTCCCCCCTCTTTGATCGTTTTAACAAGTGGGACTTTGGTCTCTACTTTTTATCAACGACAGGTAGCCTATTTAGCCTAACTTCTTTCCCGTATGGAGAATATTCATTTTTTAAATGCTATATTCCCTGGGAATGTGATGCTCCATTTACCAGCCTGTCCTCCTACAAAAAACGACCATATAGGTTGATTGTTCAGCAGCTAAATACGACCCAGAGTCACGTTTTAAAGTGTAGCCCCTCTAGTGGTCGTGTAAGAAACAACATGCTCCTGTCGATTGCAAACGCTCCGGAGGGTCGTTTATTCACAAATAACCCTCTCTGGAAAATCGTAAATTGTGGAATAGTTTGGCCATTAAAATGCTTTTTTATTAGATTTCTAGCGAGAAGTGTATATTGTACTTTTATAATCCACGTCCAGTGGATGTGTAGGATCTACAGTTTGATAGATATACGAAGATGATTTGAGGTCTCGCCAGGAGAACGTGTACTGTATATGGGGCAACTTCCATGTAAAGTTAGCGTGGGTGAAAACAGTATTTCCGGTCTCGAAGTTTTCATAATAAAACCGGAAGTATTCCCCACACTGTCAAATTATTACGCAGTGATATCTCCATTACTCATCCACTAAAAAACATCAGTTTATCCTTGTTAATTACACAATATTGATTGGTTTAAATTGTGTACAATGCTTTTGTGTTTTTAACCTTCGATTCGGAGAAACAAATTGTTTTTTCGGAGTTTAGACACTACAGAGTTTCCGAATACACTACACTACCCTGTCACAGTTTGCTTTCTCACTCACCTATTTTCTGCATTAACTTTCCTTAGTCACCTGGTAGTCACACCCTGTCTCTCTCTCACTCTGTTGCACCCATCAGCTCCATTAGTATTTAGGCCCACTTCACTTTCACCTCAGTGCCAGATCGTACTTTGCAGCATGCCAGTCTTTCCTGCATTACCCTTCAGATTGCTCTCCCGGTTTCGACCCTGCCTGTCCCTGACCAGCCTGCCTCGCCTGCTCCCTGACCCGTGCTGTACCTGCGACTCCCGTCCTGCTTTCTCCTGGAACCCTCGCCTGTCCCCAACCAGCCCTTTGCCTACTATCTGCCGTTTTGTCTCCTACCAGCCTATTGCCATCAATAAAGCTGATTACCGACTATCCCTGGTTTCCCGTGTTCTGCACTTTGGTCCTCAGCTCGTTTGTGACAGAACGATCTGGCCAGAAATGGACCAAGCAAACACCGGGTCTCCTAGAGACCGCTTTGAAAGGGTTGAGGATGCCATCCAAAGACAGGAGGTCACGATAGCTACCTTAGCTACCGAGACCCACCAGACAACCTCAACCCAGGGACAAATGCTGGATTACCTTACCTCCCAGATGCAACAGATGGGCGCCACGGTACAACAGCTAACTGCTACCATGGCTGCTACCGCCCCTCCGCCCGCAGCTCCGATGCCCGCTCCAGCCCCGGGCCCGACGGGATACGCTCCGGAGCCTCGTGTGGGAACGCCGGAACGCTACGCTGGTGAGCCGGAGGGATGCAGTCCTTTTCTCACAAACTGTTCCATATTGTTTTCACTGCAGCCCCACACCTTCGCCTCCGAGGCGGCTCGGGTAGCTTTCACCGTTAATCATCTGACGGGAAGAGCCCGGTTATGGGGAACTGCAGAGTGGGAGCAGCAGACGTCAGCCTGCGCCTCTTTTGCTGCATTTTCCGCGGAGATGCGGAAGGTGTTCGGTTCCGTTCGTCTGGGTCCCGACGCTGCCGGGGGTCTGCTGAGTTTGAGCCAGGGTTCCGGCACGGTGGTGGATTACGCTCTTGACTTCCGCACCAGCAGCCGCCGCAGCAGCTGGAACGAGCCGGCGCAGTGTGACGCATTTCTGAGAGGATTAGCGGATTATATGAGAGATGAGCTGGTTTCCTATGATCTCCCTGCTTCCTTGGATGGGTTGATTGAGCTCACCTCTCGGATTGACAGACGAATCCAGACCCGGAGAGGAGAGCAACAGACGCGAGCGGCGGGCCGCTGCTCGCGACAACAACTTCCGGTTTCTGGGAGATTTCGACTTCCGGTTTCGGCGGAGAATTCCCATTCCTACTCTGACTCACGGTACGGGGAGGCCGAGCCCATGCAAGTGGGTCGTACCAGTCTTACCTCTGAGGAGAGGGAGTTACGTCGAAGAGGTAATCTTTGCCTTTACTGTGGTCAGGCTGGACATATGGTTTCCCGTTGTCCGGTAAAAGGCAGAGCTCATCAGTAATGGGGAGTATACTGGTGGGCCAAACCTCTGAGCTGATCCCCAATCTAAGACCCTTGTGCCATGCTCAACTCCTCCTGACAGGCAAATCTCAGGCTCTGGCTGTTTTTATCGACTCCGGATCAGATGTCAGCATCATTGACGAGGAGCTCGCACTACAGCTGGGCATCCAACAGGTTCGGTTGCTCCAGCCGGTACCGGCTAATGCTTTGGATGGTCAACTACTGGGAACAGTGACACACCAGACGACGCCGGTACATATGCTCATGTCGGGGAACCACCATGAGACAATTCAGTTTCATGTGCTACGGTCCCCCCAAATCCCTCTGATTTTGGGCTATCCGTGGCTCCGCCGCCACAACCCAAACATTGACTGGGCAACTGGGTCTATCTTAGGTTGGAGTTCCTCCTGTCATCAGGTTTGCCTCAAGCAGGCTTCCGCACCTCAACTATCTGTGGATATGAACCTGGTTCCGGATGTTACTGGGGTTCCGGCAGAATATTTGGACTTTAAGGAGGTTTTTAGCAAGGCTAAGGCGACATCTCTCCCACCTCATCGGCCCTATGACTGCGCCATTGAGCTACATCCAGGAGCAGTTCCACCCAAGGCCCGGTTGTACTCGCTTTCGGCACCAGAGAGGAAGTCCATGGAGACTTACATCAATGACTCTCTGGCTGCAGGAATTATTCGTCCTTCCACATCACCAGCAGGAGCAGGGTTTTTTTTTGTGGCGAAGAAGGACAAGACCCTGAGACCCTGCATTGACTATCAGGGCCTGAACGACGTCACGGTGAAAAATCGTTATCCCTTGCCACTCATCTCGTCAGCATTCGAGTTACTACAGGGGGCTACAATCTTCACTAAGCTGGATCTACGAAACGCGTATCACCTGGTACGAATCCGTGAGGGGGACGAATGGAAGACCGCCTTCAACACCTCTTCAGGACATTACGAGTACCTGGTGATACCATTTGGACTTACCAATGCCCCTGCAGTTTTCCAAGCATTGGTGAACGACGTACTCCGGGACATGTTGGATCGTTATGTTTTTGTTTATCTGGATGACATTTTGATCTTTTCAAGGAACCTCAAGGAACACGTCCATCATGTCCAGACGGTCCTCCAGAGACTTCTGGAGAACTCGCTGTTCGTCAAGACGGAGAAGTGCGAGTTTCACACTTCCTCGGTCGCCTTTCTCGGCTACATCGTGGGTCAAGGAAGTGTGGAGATGGATCCTTCTAAGGTTTCTGCGGTTACTTCGTGGCGGGTCCCTGATTCCCGGAAGGAGCTGCAGCGTTTCCTGGGATTCGCCAACTTTTACAGACGGTTCATCCGTGGCTACAGCACCGTGGCCGCCCCGCTCACCACCCTGACCTCGTCCAAGGTGACGTTCCGATGGTCCCCTGCAGCCGAGGAGGCTTTTCAGGACCTCAAGGGCCGGTTTACATCGGCTCCTATCCTGCAGGTACCAGATCCTGCTGGTCAGTTGGTGGTGGAGGTGGATGCTTCTGACGTTGGGGTGGGGGCCATCCTGTCGCAACGTTCTGGGGAGAACCAGAGGCTCCATCCCTGTGCTTTCTTTTCGAGGAGATTGAGTCCAGCGGAGAGGAACTATGACGTGGGGAATCGGGAGCTTCTAGCAGTCAAGTTGGCGTTGGAGGAGTGGCGACACTGGCTTGAGGGGACAGAACAACCATTTCAGGTTTGGACCGACCATAAGAACCTGGAATACATCAGGTCGGCCCAAAGACTGAATCCCCGACAAGCCAGGTGGTCGTTATTTTTTACCCGGTTTAATTTTTTCCTCTCCTACCACCCGGGCTCCCGCAACGTTAAGGCCGACGCTTTGTCCCGGCAGTTCGAGAGGGGGGGAGACAACTGGGGTATTCCGGACACTATTCTCCCTGCTCCTCGGGTGATCGGCGTCCTCACTTGGGAGATTGAGGAGAGGGTTAAGACCGCTTTGGTGGACCAACCCGGTCCGAGTTCTTGTCCTCTCAACCGTTTGTTTGTGCCTCAGGTTTTGAGGGCTGAGGTGCTTCAGTGGGCTCACAGATCCAGACTTTCCTGCCACCCTGGAATTCAACGTACCAAGGGGAGGGTTCTAGAACGGTTCTGGTGGGCCACGCTGGAGGCTGACACTCGGGAGTTTGTGAACGCCTGTCCTGTGTGCAATCGGCACAAACCATCTCATCAAGCGCCAGCGGGACTCCTTCATCCATTACCGGTCCCACGTCGCCCTTGGTCACATATTTCATTGGACTTTGTGACTGGTCTACCACTGTCCCACGGACATACTGCCATCTTGACGGTGGTAGATCGGTTTAGTAAGATGGCTCATTTCGTACCCCTGCCTAAGATCCCGTCAGCTAAGGAGACGGCAGAACTGATTCTTATCCACGTTTTTCGCATTCACGGACTGGCGACTGATGTGGTTTCTGACCGGGGGCCCCAGTTCACCTCTGTGTTTTGTGAACTGATCGGGGCGACGGTCAGTCTCACCTCCGGGTTCCACCCACAGGCCAATGGCCAGACCGAACGGAAGAATCAGGAGATGGAGACCACTCTCCGCTGCATGGCTTCCGATCATCCCACAACCTGGTCAAAACAACTCCTGTGGGTGGAGTATGCCCACAACACCCTCATCAGTTCCGCCACTGGTCTTTCCCCTTTTCAGTGTGCATACGGTTTTCAACCCCCATTGTTCTCTGCATTGGAGAAGGAGGTTACCTGCCCGTCTGTCCAGGCTTTCATCAGACGTTGTCGGAGGACTTGGAGGCAGGCTCGAACAACTCTGCTTCAGTCTGCTAACCGGTACGCCACATCAGCGAACCGCCGACGCACCAAGGCACCTGTGTACCAGGTAGGCCAGAGTGTGTGGCTTTCCACTCAGAACATTCCCCTTCGGGTGGAGTCTAAAAAGTTAGCACCCAGGTTTATTGGACCCTTCGAGATTGTCAAGGTCATTAACCCCGCAGCAGTTCGACTGAGTTTGCCCCGGAACATGAAGATCCATCCCACCTTCCACGTTTCCAGGATTAAACCTGTCCGGGAGAGTCCTATGATTCCCGCTGCCCCTCCACCACCACCCCCTAGGATGATCGATGGGGGCCCTACCTACACCCTTCGTCGTCTACTCCGTTCCCGTCGCAGAGGAAGAGGGGTTCAGTATTTGGTGGACTGGGAGGGCTATGGTCCCAAGGAAAGGCAGTGGATTCCTGCTCGCCATATCCTCAACCCTCAACTCATCCGAGACTTCCACCTGCGTTACCCGGAGCAGCCTTCTAGGACCCACGCTCAACCAGGCGTTAAGCCAGGGGGCATTCGTCCGCTACAGACCAGAGGCTTCGTCGAGGGGGAGGGGGAAGCGTCATCAGTCGAGGAGGACGAGGATTTCCAGGAGGGAGAAACCGAGAGAGCATTCTCAGATGAGTATTAGCCTTTCCCCATACCTCCACCTTCCACCCTTTGTCTGTAGGGTTTTTGTCTATTCTTCTTAGATATATATATATATATATAGTTTTTCTTTTTTTTTCTCTTTTTCTCCTAGAAATGTTCTTAGACGTCAGGAGCCGTCCATTAAGGGGGGGGTTCTGTCACAGTTTGCTTTCTCACTCACCTATTTTCTGCATTAACTTTCCTTAGTCACCTGGTAGTCACACCCTGTCTCTCTCTCACTCTGTTGCACCCATCAGCTCCATTAGTATTTAGGCCCACTTCACTTTCACCTCAGTGCCAGATCGTACTTTGCAGCATGCCAGTCTTTCCCGCATTACCCTTCAGATTGCTCTCCCGGTTTCGACCCTGCCTGTCCCTGACCAGCCTGCCTCGCCTGCTCCCTGACCCGTGCTGTACCTGCGACTCCCGTCCTGCTTTCTCCTGGAACCCTCGCCTGTCCCCAACCAGCCCTTTGCCTACTATCTGCCGTTTTGTCTCCTACCAGCCTATTGCCATCAATAAAGCTGATTACCGACTATCCCTGGTTTCCCGTGTTCTGCACTTTGGTCCCCAGCTATCGTTTGGGACTACAACATCCGCCTTGCTTTACAAACCCCGTGATTAGCCCTCAAGCTCTGTGATTGGATATTGGAGTGGCAGTGCGACAAGGTTATGCTGTCAAACAGCTCTTTGAAATGGAATGGAACCACGCCAGACTATCCAAAACTGGACTTGGACGGGTCCAGCCTGGCCCTCCCCCCCCAGAATTACACTTGCTGGCTATTGTGTGTTTCGCAACATGTTCTATGGCACGTCTCTACTGGGAAATGTAGTTTTAAAAGACGTTTTCGTATTTCCCACAATTAGAAGTTGCCAGTATTAAACTGTATACATCCCTGGAGGTTTAGGGGATACGAAACACATTGGTGTTATCAAATTTAAAACTTATAATTAATACATGGGTGAAAATTGCTTGTGTCCATAATGGGCAGCATTAATACCACATGACAGCTAAGGTCAGAAGAGCTTTATTTAACAGCTGGTCTTATGTCTGTGACCCCTCCTGTTGTTAATTGATAAGCCTGAAACATGCACTTGTCAAGGTTCAGATGCACATTTAGCAAATATGGCAGTAGCCATCGATCATCTTAAGTTAAGATACTTTATTGATCCCAAGTTGGGAAATGTTTTTGTTACAGCAGCATGTCCTACTTTGTTCTACTCCACTACAATTCAGAGGTTAACCTGGTCTTTTTACTCTACTACATTTATTTTTGTTACTTTGCAGATTCTGATTAATGATGTGAAATATAAACAACCCTTAAATCAGACTTTAGTTACACCTGAGTAAAATTCAGCCTTATCAGTTTGTCTGTTTTGCACATCCTCCTGTTAATATCTTTGGACGTCCTGCACTAAACTGTTTTATTGTAGAGATCACTACAGTATCTTCTTGATATTTTCCATTCTATATTTCTATCATTGACCCCTATTTTGTATGTAGGCTACTCTTAATATTTAAATGTTTTCATCAAATATAACAACTAAATTCAATAACGTGCTTTAACCACTAGGAGGTGCGGTTTAGACCAATAGTCTAGTTAATAAAACATAATAATATCGTACATAATATGACTATAAACTGTATTGTGAAATTAAAACAGAACGTTAAAGGAAAATACAGTTTCAGTCTCTCGATGTGAAGCGTATGCATTGTACCATGAACCTGTATAGACCTGTAACAGTCAACTGCATGAGGAGTTGGAAAGGTAGTTCAGAAAATCAGTAATATCTTTAAAAACTACAAAAAAGTCCCTTTCTATCAGCTGTGCACCGTTATGGTGTAAATACAGACTATCTACTAATTGGATCAAATATAAAAGTCAGCCGAATTAGTGTTGATACTGCAAGGAGACGTATTGTGTGAAAAGAAATGGAAGATGTTGTTTAATTGTTGATATATTTATGGTCCACGTCACGTATTCAGTTTTGGCGGCATCTCTTCCAGTTTGTCAAAAGGTCTTCTGATCAGGGCTCTATAAATACATATCTAGGGCAGATATGTAATATTTAATGCAGCCGAACCGTGTATTGCAATGCCGTTATGTGATGACTTTCAAAGAGAAAAGCAAGAACACTCGGAATAAAGTATTATTATTATTTTATTAATGTTTTCCGATTTCATATCACATAAACACCATATCCCGACGTGCATTGCGGCGTGATTTTAGCCTATCAAAACCTCTGAAAACAGAAATGTGTCTCTCAGAATCGAAAGAGAAAAACCTATGGGAAAAACACAAAAGCATTGTACACAATTTAAACCAATTACTGTCGTATAATTAACTAGGATAAACTGATATTTTTTAGTGGATGAGTAGTGCATATATCACTGTTAAATCATTTGATCATTGGTTTTATTATGAAAACGGCGAGACCGGAAATACTGTTTTCAACCCGTAACTTTACATGGAAGCTTGCCGCATATACACGTTCTCCTGACGAAACCTCAAATCATCTTCGTAATATTTATCAAACTATAGATCCTACATATCGACTGGACGTGGATTCTAAAAGTACAATATATACTTCTCGCTAGAAATCTAATCATAAAGCGTTTTAATGGCCAAACTATCCTACAATTTAGGATTTTACAGAGAGGGTTATTTGTGAATAAACAACCCTCTGTAACGTTTGCACTAGAGGCTGACAATTTTAAAACGTAATTATAGGTCGTATTAAGCGCTTGAACAAACGACATATTTGGTCGTAATAAGGGCTTAAACAATCGACCCATTTGGTCGTATGAGTTGGAGGTCTTGTTGCCATTTACGCATGGCGAAATGGACATGGGTTATTAATTGAGTGTGTTTCTGTGCTTCTGGTAACGGACGGACCAGTGGGGCGTAGACTACATCCTGCTTCGCCCTTAACCCAATAGCGATAGCCTTAGAGGGTGAAGCCTTATACGAAATAGCCTGGGGTTATGTACTGTAACCCAGCTTCTATGAGTATAGGCACAGCCCTCTAAGGTTCGGGCCCCACTGGCTCCGCGAATAGCTGAAGAAAAGTTGTTTGTGTGGGAGCAGATTGTAGGGACTACTTCCTATTTATACGGAAGTGAGTCCGTAGGTGGGGCCCACGTCATAGGTGGGCGTGGATTAAGTCGGTCAGTGCTGCACAGGTGCAGAGGGATTACCCATAGCGATAGCCTTAGAGGGCTGCGCCTATACTCATAGAAGCTGGGTTACAGTACGTAACCCCAGGTTGATATTGTCATATGGATCGAATAACACTTAGAAAACCAAAGACAGATATAGAAGAACGGACCGACTATCACTGCCCGTCCCTGAAATCCCCGTTAGTGTTTGTATGTGTTTGTTTATACTGTGTGTCTCTCTCTCTCTCTCCCCCCCACCTGCCTGCTGGTCTGCTCTACACGGATGGGAGCAATCTCCAATCAACCACACCTGCAACCTGCTCATCAGCCACACTATGAAAGCCTGCAGCCTGCACTCATTCCCTGCCAGATTGTTGCCGTGAAAGGTTTGTTGCGTGCCGCTCTAGCTTTTTGCCAGCAGATCTATGGAGAACTTTGCCTGCTGTTGTCTCACACTCATTTTTGTGTCTCTCCCTAGAGGAATCCACGGCCTGCCACACAATCAAGACCAGCCAGGTCTCTCCACCCTGGAACAACTGTTTCCCACTGCTGCCATAACCAACCTCCACTCCCAGCTCCCCTTTTCTAATAAACAAATGTTACGCTCACCAGCTGATTCCGAGTCATCCTTTTACATGTGTTAATTGTCAAATTCCAATAGTTAAGTAAACTATCAAATTCATCCTAATGACCACAGTGGTCAGTCCACTTACCCAGGAATTTTGAGTTAAACAATTACAGGAATATTATGTCTTTGTTCTAATAATGTACAAATATTTTAGTAAATTGTTACCACAGAACATTTGCATAATGTTTTAAACATAAAGCATGTTATCCTTTTCTAAAATAATAACATTCTGGCAACATAAACAAATCTAACTTGCAGCTGAAAACATTTTAAGAACAGTAGGGCATAATGTTCTAACAATGTTATCAAAAACATTTAAAGAAAGTTTTTAGAGAACATTATCCTACCTTTCAGAAGAACATTCTGGGAAACAAAATAAATAAATCCCAACATGCATTGCGGCTAAAACATCCAATCAGCGAGCTTAAACCATAGCTGAGGATCTTGGGTAATCGCTCGAAATGCCTACGTCTGTTTCCGGTTATTTTTATTTTGAAATTCAGTTCCTGACGGACGCCAAAAAAGCACGAGATTATGGAATTAAACAAATAAATAAAACAAGGATAATTGTGTGTTATTTAGAAAAGAATAACAAATTACAAGGAAAAAAAGATTGAAAAAAAATACAGATTTCAGTATTCTGAGGTTCTGAGCCCCATTTATTTTCCTCACAGACGACAACAAAAGTCCGACATTATACGATTTAAAATAAAAACAATAATTGTGGCTTGATATTGAGTAAAAACATGTTTTTATGAACCCCACAGCTTCCGGTCTTCCAAGAGCCGAACGGACAAAAAGACGTGCTGCAGGCACGAAACATACTACCAATAGAAATACTTTTCTTTTAAAATCGTTCTGTGTGACACGAAAAAAAGGGGAAAATCGTGTTGGTGAACACGAATCTCCATGAGACTGGGTTGGCCATAGAGGCTTACACACGGAGCCGTTTGCCCCCCCAGAGAGTTTCGTTTGCAAATCTATCCACCTTGGGACCCGTTACCGTTTGCGGGGTCCGTTTCTATCGTTTTGTTACGGCCTTGTGTAAACGAAAGGGCTATATACGCAAGAGAAACTATGCGGATACAACCCGTTTTTGTCCTCGCATAAACGGGGTCTTAACACAGCCTGAGAACTAGATATGGAAATTGTGTGTAATAAGGGACTTAGCCTGCAAACACAAGACACACTATTGATATGGGAGCTGGTAGATTGAACACCTGCATGATTTACTGAAGTCTATGTTGAAATGTCAAGTTCTCGAAATGTTTGTCTCATGACAACTTTGAGGGTTTACTGTCCACAAGGCCATTGTTATCGGCTTGATTTCAGCAGGAGTGGCAACTGAACCCTTTTCTGTAGATTGCCCATGGTGTGTGTCAGTAAGCAGCGGGTGTTGCTGCTAGTCTGAAGTTGAACACTTGAAATCGTGTATGGTGGTGACAATGACCCTGACAGGGTCGATAATATGTTACCTGCTTTATCGAAATCATAGCTCTGCCGAAGCCAAATAAACCTGCGGAAGACCCCAAGTCATACAGACCCATCTCGCTGCTCTGTGTCCCATTCAAGATTTTGGAGAGGATGATCCATAGCCGCATTGAGCCAGTGGTGGACTCACAGCTTCCACAGGAACAAGCTAGTTTTCGACGTGGAAGGTCAACAGTAGACCAGGTAACGCTACTCTCTCAGGACATCAAAGACAGCTTCCAGGACAATGAGAAAGCTGGGGTAGTGTACCTGGACCACACCGTCTGGCACTGTGGATTCCACCTGAAGCTGTTGAGGAAAATACCAGACCGGCATATGGTTAAGTTCATCATGGAGACGCTTACCAACCGCAGCTTTGTCCTCCAGAGCAGCAATGGCCAACGCAGCAGGCTCAGAAGACTGAGGAACGGTGTTCCGCAGGGGTCGGTTCTCTCGCTGATGCTGTTCAACATGTATGTACATGACCTACCTGACACAACATCCAGAAAGTACGGCTATGCAGACGATCTAGCCATCATGCTGAGACGACCAACATGGAAGGTGAAGGAAGATGGCCATAATGACGACATGGGCACCCTGTGGCGTCTACAGCTCAACATCGGAAAGACAGTAGCAGCGGCAGACCATCTTAGCACCAGAGAAGCAAGGAGGGAACTTGAGGTGCGTGTCAACATTACATTACATTACATTGCATTTAGCTGACGCTTTTATCCAAAGCGACTTACAATAAGTACATTCGACCAGGAAGACACAACCTTGAAGAAAACAGAATCATATAAGAACATCAGGTTTCAAAGAGCCAATCGTTTCAAGTGCTACTCAACTGGCTTTAGATAAGCCAGTCCTTTATTAGTATATAAGTGCTCTGTTAGCAGTTCTTTGTTAGTCATTCGATCGCTCGAAGTAGAGTCGAAAGAGATGAGTTTTCAGTCTGCGCCGGAAGGTGTGTAAGCTTTCTGCGGTCCTGATTTCAATGGGGAGCTCATTCCACCATTTTGGAGCCAGGATAGCAAACCCACGTGTTTTTGCTGATGGGAACTTGGGTCCCCCTCGCAGCGAGGGTGCAGCGAGCCGTTTGGCTGATGCAGAGCGTAGAGCACGTGCTGGGGTGTACGGTTTAACCATGTCCTGGATGTAGGAAGGGCCAGATCCATTCGCAGCATGGTATGCAAGTACCAGTGTCTTGAAGTGGATTCTAGCAGTTACCGGAAGCCAGTGGAGGGAGCGGAGGAGCGGCGTGGTGTGGGAAAATTTTGGAAGGTTGAAGACCAGACGAGCCGCTGCATTCTGGATGAGCTGCAGAGGTCGGATGGCACATGCAGGTAGACCAGCCAGGAGGGAGTTGCAGTAGTCTAGGCGTGAGGTGACGAGAGCCTGGACCAGAACCTGCGTCGATTTCTGGGTCAGCTGTGGGCGTATCTTCCTGATGTTGAAAAGCGTGTATCTGCAGCAGCGGGTTGTAGCAGCGATGTTTGCAGTAAACGACAGGTTGTTATCTAGGATAACACCCAGATTCCTTGCAGTCTGAGTCGGGGAAACAACAGAGGGGCCGATGTTGATAGTTAGGTCAAGAGAGGGACAATCTTTTCCCGGAAGGAAAAGCACTTCAGTTTTGTCAAGGTTGAGCTTGAGATGATGAGCAGACATCCACTGAGAGATGTCAGCTAAACAAGCAGAGATGCGTGCGACGACCTGGGTCTCTGAGCGGGGAAAGGACAGAATTAATTGGGTGTCGTCAGCGTAGCAGTGGTATGAAAAACCATGCGGGCTAATGACAGATCCGAGCGAGTTTGTGTACAGGGAGAAGAGGAGAGGACCAAGAACAGAGCCCTGAGGGACCCCTGTAGTTAATTGACAAGGGTCGGACTCCGACCCTCTCCAAGTAACCCTGTAGGTGCGGTCTTTGAGGTATGAGGTGAGGAGGGAAAGTGCAGAGCCTGAAACTCCAAGTTCTTGGAGAGTGTGAAGGAGGATCTGATGGTTCACCGTGTCGAATGCAGCAGACAGGTCCAACAGGATGAGGACAGAGGAGAGGGAGGCTGCTTTAGCAGTGTGCAGTTCCTCAGTGACAGCAATGAGAGCAGTTTCGGTGGAGTGACCTGCCTTGAAACCAGACTGGTGCGGATCCAGAAGGTTGTTCTGATGGAGATAACAGGAGAGTTGTTTAAAGACAGCGCGTTCAAGTGTTTTAGACAGGAACGGGAGGAGAGAGACAGGCCTGTAGTTTATAACATCAGACGGGTCGAGAGTGGGTTTCTTTAGGAGAGGGTTTACTCTTGCCTCCTTGAGACTGTTTGGAAAGTGACCAGAAGTTAGAGAAGTGTTGATGAAATGGGTGAGAAACGGTAGAATATCAGGAGCGATAGTCTGAAGGAGGTTTGAAGGGATAGGGTCCAGAGGACAGGTGGTAGGGCGGGTAGAGGTAATGAGGGTAAGAACCTCACTTGGAGAGAGAGGGGAAAAGGAGGTTAGTGTGCCGGTTGAAGGTGGCTCAGGTGATCCGGCGGTGAGTAGGGGTGAGTCAGAAAAAGAAGAGCGAATGTCGTAAACCTTTTTTTCAAAGTGGTTAACAAAGTCGCTTGACAGAAGGGAGGAGGGGGAAGGGGCTTTGGGAGGGTCCAAGAGGGTGGAGAAGATGGAAAATAGTTTTTTAGGAGTGGAATAGGAAGATTGGATCTTATCTTGAAAGAAAGTGCTTTTTGCCTGAGAGATCGAAGCAGAGAAAGAGGAGAGGAGAGCCTGATAGGTTAGGAGGTCATCACGGTGTTTGGATTTCCACCATTTCCGCTCTGCTGCCCTAAGGACGGTTCTATTAGCACGCAGTGCGTCATTAAGCCAGGGAGCAGTAGGGGACTGGCGAGCCTGCCGAGATGTGAGAGGACAGAGAGAGTCCAGAGAGGATGAGAGAGTAGAGAGGAGAGTTTCTGCAGCAGAGTTTGGAGGCAGGAGTTGGAATGAGTCAGAGGAAGGGAGGGCTGAGAGCACCGAGGAGGCAAAGGTAGAGGGGGAGAGGGAACGGAGGTTACGGCAGACAAGTGCAGGATGCGAAGAGATTAGTTTGTTATGTTTGTAAAGGGGTAGAGAGAATGAAATGAAGAAGTGATCGGAGGTGTGGAGCGGATTTACAGAGAGGTTAGAAGTAGAGCAGTGCCTTGAGAATATGAGATCAAGGACATTACCAGCTTTATGAGTCGATGGAGACGGAGATAGTGAGAAAGCAAAGGCGGTTAACAGAGATGTTAGTTTGTCTATCTTCCCCATCTGGAGGTTGAAGTCTCCGAGAAGTACAGCGGGAGGGCCAGTTTCAGGGATGTGTGAGAGGAGATGATCTAATTCATCCAAGAAGTCCCCCAAGGCTCCTGGTGGACGGTAGAGAACAACAATGGTCAGTTGTATAGGATGGGTCACTGTGACGGCATGGAATTCAAAGGTGGAAGGAGTGAAGTTAGGTAGCTTGAAGAGGGAAAAGCTCCATTTGGGAGAGAGCAGGAGACCAGTGCCACCTCCTCTACCAGTGGGTCTGGGTGTATGGGAGAAGGAATATGCTGTGGAGAGAGCTGCTGGGGTGGATGTGTTGGATGGAGTAATCCAGGTCTCAGTGAGAGCAAGGAAATCCAGAGACTGCAGGGAGGCGTAGCCAGAGATGAAGTCAGCCTTAGGAACAGCTGACTGGCAGTTCCACAGGCCGCCTGAAACTAGGTGCTGGATCTCAGAGGAGCACGTGGGATAGACGAGAGCGGGCCGGTTATATCGATTAGGAGATACACGGGGCCAGTGATAATTGCGAGAAGACACATGAACAGGAATGGAGAAAATACACATGAATAGAGCATGAGGGGCTAGAAAACGAAATAAAAGAAAAATAAGAATAAGACACCAGTGATACTTAGCTCAAATTAGAGTAGGATTTGCCTCCTCTTTGCCACCCTCGTGACTCCCGCAGGACTCCAATGTCTTTGTCCGTCTTAGAGACTCCCGCAGGACTCCAATGTCTTTGTCGGTCTTCGGCTGTCTGACGCTGACGCTCAAGAAAGAGCTGCCTAAATGGACGCCTGATTGCTGAGTTCTCACAGCTATGGTGCCACGCCCCTCTAATTAGTTAATTCTCTACAGCTGATGGGCGACAACTCAGAAGGGTGCGGATTTAAATGCAGCCCAGGCACAAAGTGGAGGCAGTGAGACTTTCACGTGGTCAGATCTGATATTTAAATTCTCTCAAAAGTGCCCTTTTAGCTACAACAACTACAGAACAATTATACAGAGTAGAATAACTGAAATAGAGAAGTCTAATTAAACAAGATTATTACTTACAGCGGTTTCTGCGTCCAAGGAGGTGTAGCCGCCAGGTCAAGGAATACACTGAATTAACCAGTTTTTGAGACCGCTATTTAAATGCTTTGTCAGCTGAGAACTGGTTTCTCCAGCTGTTTCTACACGTCACGCACAATCAACGCAGAGGGGTGCGGATTTAAATGCAGCCCAGGCACAAAGTGGAGGCAGTGATACTTTCACGTGGTCAGATCTGAGATTTAAATTCTCTCAAAAGTGCCCTTTTAGCTACAACAACTACAGAACAATTATACAGAGTAGAATAACTGAAATAGAGAAGTCTAATTAAACAAGATTATTACTTACAGCGGTATAACAACAATAAACGTCTGCAGGTCCAGCAAGCCCCGAAGTACCTCGGTGTGCGTCTGGATCGGACACTGTCCTTTAAACAACACCTTGAAGAAGTCAAGGCCAAGGTAACATCAAGGGTCGCGCTGATCCGCCGCCTCGCTGGAACAACCTGGGGAGCCTGCGCTAAGACGCTGCGATTATCGACCCAAGCCCTGGTCTTCTCTGCAGCGGAATACTGCGCCCCAGCCTGGAGCAGAAGCCCTCACACAAGTAAGGTTGACGTGGTCATCAACAACGCCCTCAGGATTATAACTGGATGCTTGAAGCCTACCCATGTGTCCCTCTTGCCAGTCCTCGCGGGAATAGCTCCGTCCGGCCTCAGACGGGAGGCTGCCACCCTCACCCTGGCCAGGAAAGCCCAAAAGCATGACTGGCACATCCTGCATAACACAACAACGAGAGCAGCGCCTCTACGTAGGCTCAAGTCCCGCTTCCCCTTCAACAAGGCAGCACAAGAGATTCTCAATTCCACCTCTGAGGACCTCTCCAGAGATGCATGGTTGGCGGCTGCTTGGAGGCAGGAGTGGGAGCTAGCTGGGCCCTCCCGCATCCATCGCTACATCTGGGACCCAGGAGATGGCGCCATAGGAGGAGACGACCTACCACGCCGGCAATGGACCACACTAAACCGTCTACGAACTGGGGTCGGTCGCTTCAAAACATCAATGAAGAAGTGGGGCCTGGCAGACAGTGCTGCATGCGAGTGCCGTGACCCTGAACAGACTGCCGAACATATAATAACCACCTGCCCTTTATATAGACCACCCTCGGAAGCCAGTCTCTTCGACGTAGGACCAAAGATGCGGGCAAGGCTACACAACACCGAGTTCGACCTCTGACGTTACACGAAAGAAGAAGAAGAAGAAGAAGAAGAAGAAGAAGAAGAAGAAGAAGAAGAAGAAGAAGAAGAAGAAGAAGAAGAAGAAATCAGTCGCATTGACCTTAAGACACATTTTGAGTTGTATAGTTGGAAAGAGGATATTCCAGGGATTGCTGGTTGTACTCCAAATATTAAGCAAAATATGTCAAATTATATAATGACTGTCACAGAGTCATAATTTTGAGAAAAAGGCCTTCAATGTTTCCTCTTCTCTGGAATCCATTGATGTGATTGATTATTAGCGGAGCAAATTATCAAAATAGTCCGGAGGGAAAATATTTTCGTTTGGATTACTGGTCTGGGGGTTGTATTTGTCCTCTGAATTTGCCGAAACAAGTTTAATATTCTGAAAGCCAAGACTTTGTTTATTTGAAATCAGATGAAAAGAAACTGTAACATACCCTGTTATCTATGAATACTATACGCCTTACATTCATAATTTCAGCCGAGGGAGGGGGAGCTGCGCTGAGGAACAGAGCTGTCATCTTCCCTTTACAAGCTTCAAAAATGTATTTATCCTGTGATTTTAGAAATAAAAGTTTCATATTCTGAAAGCCAAGACTTTGTTTATTTAAAATCAAACAAAACACCCGAACCCCGAAAAACTATTTATTTATTTTTTGGGCCTGGGCCCACCCACATGCACGTCTGGCCCACCCACAGCCAATCAGCGCTTCATAGCGCAGAGCCGGGAAGCCCAGAAGGAAGTGCCACAAACTGCAGTTCATCTAGTGGCCGACAGGGGATGGATGCAAAAAGGAGCAATTCCCATAGACCCCCATGTTAAAATGGCCAACTTTACAGCAGAAATAAACATGTTTCTAGCCTGGATCCAATAAAACTTATTCTGGATATAGTTAGATTCCACCTTCATGACAATGGAATAGGGAGTGCATTTTTTTACCGTGAGTTTTTATAGTAAGTAAAGTAACTTTTGCCGTGAGTGAATGAAAGTATTATTTCTTCTTGAGGTCTGCAGTTTAGCGTGTACACATTTGCTGAATATGAAAACACTCAGTGTGCCCACTGTGCGACTGTCAAGTATAAACAACCTGTGGCCCCCGATATATGTTGTATGTATTATTGCTATAGTGTCGCCAACTCCGTTTCTAACATGCAAAAAGACAGCAAAATGCGTCTGATTATTTTTAGCATTTTAGATCTTTCCAATCCAGACAAGAGATTTCTCCCCCGTCTGTGTGCGAGGGGGAGGGGCAGTTTACACACACGCAGCTGCTACATGCAGCAACATACACACACGGAGGAGATGGCGGAGAGAACGCGCTCCGAGGTGTGGTTAAACTATAGCTGTGTCGATGTGGACAATACTCGTTACCAAAAGTGGAATAAGAGTTTAGCATGTAAGGGCGGTAACACGAGCAATTTGTCTAAACATTTAGCAAAAGTGCTCCACATTCAGACGGAGAAATGCACCGGGTTCGACTGTCTTTCTAGTAGCTCTGTAGCCCCATCCACGAGTAACGTTTCCACGTCAGGTATGTTATGTATGCTAGCAGCAACACACCGAGTTAACTACATTATACAAACATGGGTTAATGATTAGAGGTAACTGAGTTATTTATTTTGTTAAAGTTTCAGCTATTCTGTTTACAGTTCTGTCATCACATTATTTAATACGACTTGTTAAAACATTGTTGTTTCTTTTGATGTGAAATATTATGTATTTAATTGAAATAAAAAGCAATGTTAGTTTTGTTCACAATTTGTTTAGTTAGTTTACCTTATTTTTTTCTCCAAAAGAACCGATAAAAGTAATGTTAAAGGACCGGATCGATAAGACATAGACATACTTTATTGTCATTTCAACAAGACACAGAGTGTACTATTAAAACGACATTTCGTTGTACTGGCTTACAGGAACAGGACAATATAAAAACTTGCTAAAATTGTACATATAAATAAATAATAGTAACGTGGTGCTGATAAAAATTAAAGATAAAGTGTGCGTTTCAAATATAAAGACTTACTATACATATAAATAAAATAGACATACTATATAACATATGTGCTCTTTACACAGCGTAATGTAATCTTTATGTTACTGGTCTACTTGCTGTTCAGCAGTCTGATGGCTTGGGGGAAAAAGCTATTGCATAATCTGGCTGTTTTGCTCTTAATGCTGCGGAACCTCTTGCCGGAGTGCAGCAGGGAGAACAGCGCATGGTGAGGATGAGTGGGGTCTTTAAAAATGTTCTGGGCTTTTGTCAGGCAGCGTTTCTGAGCGGTGTCTCTGATGGGAGGGAGATAAACTCTGATGATCTTCTCTGCTGTCCTGACCACTCTCTGCAGAGACTTCCAGTCTTTGGCGTTGCAGTCTCTCGACCAGATGGAGAGGCCGCCGTGCCTATGTTTTTTGTTTTCACTGCTTATTTATGCTTATGTTCTATTAGTGCATTACAAAATCATTAATGAAGCTTCAGCTCAGACCCCACGCTTAATATGTCTCCCCCTGGCCCACCTACATTTCTCCAGGCCCACCCACACAATAATTCCTGGCTACGCCACTGGTCGTGGCTGAACCTTTCACTGTGGTCCTGCCTGACTCTCATCATACTACTTCTCTGATGGCTCCCACAGGATTGTTGACATCCTCCTGGATTCATCTTGTTATTATAGACACATGCATTTCCAAACATTTGGACTACCTATGTTGTAAATGTATGTGACGAAGGTAACTTCGTCACTGTGGACTTGTATATTGCACATGTCTTTTATTTTGAAAAGTGTTCCCCCTCCCTTTCTTTCTGTTACTCCTGATTATGTTCACCTGGTGCCCTGTGTTGTCTCCTCCCCCCCCCAGCTGTGTCTAATTGCTCCCCCCCCCCACCTGTGTCTAATTGCTGATTAGTGGGTGTGCATTTAGGCTCTGTGTTTCCTGTTTGGTGAAGGCTGGTAGTGTAGGTGAGATCCTTGTGGCTGGTGACTGTGTTCACCTGGGCAACAATATTGAGGCTGTGTATCCTGTACCACAGCGATGAATATATGCCCACACCGGGTTATATTTTAATTCTCTGCCTCTGCCTCCTTGCTTGGTCGGGCCGCTCAACGGTCACCCTCACAATGTATTATCTTTTCAATTTACACACAGCATCTATTGCACGTCTGTCCATCCTGGGAGAGGGATCCCTCCTCTGTTGCCCTCCTCGAGGTTTCTTCCATTTTTCCCCATTAACTATGGGGTTTCTTCTGAAGTTTTTCCTTGTACGATGAGAGGGTCCAAGGACAGAGGGTGTCGTATTGTCATATTGATATTCTGTACAAACTGTGATGTCCACTGAGACAAATGTAACATTTGTGATATTGGGCTATAAGTAAACATTGATTTATTGAGTATTATCTTATATAGCATGACACAATCAATTCTGTGCTTAGGATACTTTCTCTTGTCAAAGTTTGATAACTAATATATGCTACTGATGCTTTGAATGCTGTGGTCGTTGATATAAAGGATTTATCTTACTCCATTTATCTTACTCCATTTTGTTATCTGTTATTTTTTAGCTGTCTGCAACATATTTCCATGGCAACTATGAACTCAACCATGGTTACGCTTTGGCATCTTAAACACTTAATTAAGGATATTGGACATTTGTAAAGACATTTGTTGAAGGTGTGTGACAGGACAATGATGTCATCCATAGGTCTAATACAACCCGGCGCCTACACTCGTACTTTGTTTCTCTCTTCATAAAAGATCACAATATTTCCTGCACTAGTTAGTATGTTGGTACACAACATAACTCGGGATATGCTAAATTGTCTAGTATACAGTAGATGCAATTAGCAGGATTACTGGTCTGAAAAAGTCTTCAAATGTAATTAGTAAGGGTTCAGTGTTTAGTCTGACCAGTCTAAATCCCAAATTGGACATACTTAGCATCTGGAAATAAACAAAGCTCCTAGCATTCATCTTTGTTAATGTCTTGAGCAGAAACATTCTCTGAATGGTGTGCAGATTCAGGAAAGATGTCAGAGAGCAATCTTTTCAAGAGAGACATCAGAAAGCAAACAAGTTAATGGACACACATTGCATAGCACTACAAAACTTACAATACAAACTTTTATGCTTTTCTTGATGTCTCTTGTAGAGTTGTACATTGTGTTCCATAAAGTGTGAATGGCTCTGTTCAAATGAAGATAAATCATAACGTTTCAGTGTCATCCTGCCTGAACACATGCTCAAGGAAATGCTTTAAATCACCACAGCAGGATGTAAATTCACCCTCCTCAAAGTATTCATTTAAAGACTCAAACATTCGGCATTTCGTCAGAAACAAGCAGCCAACCAGTGGAACATGCTGTGCATTGTGGTAGGTGGATGAAGGCAGAACAGCGTCAGCTTGTCATTGTTTATTACCCTTCTAATTTTGTTTTGCTCACTGTAGAATAAGCGTCTCTTGCATGGCCTTGCTTTTGTTTTCAAGAAGGTGAACTTATGCTGTGGAGTAAGCTCTATCAATCAATTGACAGTAAAAAGCTGTTCAATGTCTCTTAATGGGAAAAACAGAAGAAGCAATTACGAAGTTGCACAATGGCGAAGAACTTAATGGAAAAAGTGTTTTCACTAAAAGCAACCTTGTTTTCCAAAGAAATGAGGCACATGTGTTTACATATGTCAGTGTGATAATGTGAGCAGGTTTTTATTATTATTGACAAGGAACAACAATACTTTAAAGGTGGAGGGGTATGGAGATGGTTGTCCTCAGATCTTCCTGGGCCCCCCTCCGGGAAAACAGAAAAAAAACATCTACACAGGCAAAACCATTGTGTGATCATCGCTTTTAAAAAAACTGTCATCATTCTGAAGATTAGTCAAGCAGATTTAGAGCCTCTTAGAATATGCTTTAGAGGGAGCAAAGCACAGCAGTGACAGATGCCTTCATGCCTTTTCCCATCAGGCCCTGTTTTAAATTGTTAACAATGAAAAGTGCCAAAGGTTGATTTCAGGGTGTTTATGTTGTTATGGATTCCAGCTTCAATGAGGTTTATGTGAACCCGATTTCTGCATGTGATGTGCAAACATAAGCGGGATTGGGCTCTAGGCTTGATTTCCTTTTGTCATCTCTCATCTCTGATCCCTGAACTCAGCGTCTGTGCAGCCTCCACCTTCTGAATTTCTCCACAAGTTTTTTCCAGCAACAGCAACAACACAGGCGAAAGATTAAAAAACATAATTGCAGCTTTTAAGATATTTGAAGTAAAACCCAGAGAGATCTCTATGCAAAACTAATTGAAATAAGTTGATTCCAAAAGCACACACTGAGAGTATATTTTCTTTGCATTCTTAGAGAGTGAAGGTGAGGGCGGGGAAATATTCTTCAAACGCTGTTGCTGAATGTGTCTGTATTTGAGAGTCGGCACAGCAGAACTCGCTTGGAAAGGGAAATAATTGGCTGCACTGAGCAAAGGCATACATGTCAGTCTTCCTCGGTGCTGCCATGGATGGGATAACGCATATGAGTTGTGTATCTTTCAACACTGGCTCTCTTTAGATGTGTTTATTTGCAATACATAACCTGTTTAAATGAAGGTCCATAAGCAAATAGATATACTTTTCTACTTTGTCACGCTGTAACTCAACAACTTTTCCTTTTGATAAATGCCTATCCTTGTTTATGTGTGTCTCCTAATGGTTGCTCATTGTTGTGATTCACACTTCTGCCATTAGCATTTATGACTTATGATTCAATGCCTCAGAGAAGACTTTAGAATAGCAATGCAAGAAAGGAGCTTGAGTTAGAAATTGACAGATTGCAGTATGTTATTCCCTGTTGGTGAAGAGTTTTCCTTACTTGCTTCATCTGAGGTTGTTTCATGTGGTTCTAACTTTAGGGGAGAACATATTTTTAATAAAAGCAGAACAGGAAGTCTCTGAGTGAATGTGTACATTCTGTATAAGCTCAAGGCTCTCGTTTTGCTCTTACAAAGACGAAAGACAAATGGGCGCACATTAGTTTTCAATAATGTTATTTCTTCTGTTTTTACAGAATCTTAAATAATGAATTTTACCAGCTTTCTCCTTTTTGCTGGCTCATTTTCAGGGGATACCGTATTTTACCTACCTAAAAAATATGAATACAAAGTATGATAACAAGGGGTATTTAAGCATAAATAAAGATATGCCCCCATAAGTGCTGAATTTATTATTTTTAAGCATACTTCTCATCGCTCCTCAGTGACAGTTCCTCCTCTTTTAATGCCCAGTGGCTTTCCACAGCTTGTCAGATTGTCATATAGAAAGTACCCAGAGCAGCAGCAGCAGGACAGGAAGACACTAATAAGGTGACAAAATACAGAGCCAAGCATTTTCTAGGGGTAAAATGCTGCCACCATGATTTCATATAGAAAAAAAATTAATGTGCTGCTCTGCTGCAATCCTGAATCTTATCTGTCCTCTCAGAATTGTTCAATAGTTATTGCCACCAAAAACGTGCAGATTTCTCCAGGCCCTTTAGAAGGAAAAATAACTCATGTGATATGTTCTCTATTTGCAGCTAATGCATAATGATTCAGAAAAATGCTGGCACAGTAATTCTCATCTTTTCATGACCAATGGATTTTTGCATTGGTTTATTTCAGGAAAGTGATGACAAATTAGCATCCTCAGCTATACAGATAACTGCTCATAAATAGTATACAAATAACCAGATCCATATGGTGTCTAAAACGTGCAAACATATAATAAGAAACTTGTGAAAGTAACTTTAAAGTCGAAATTCTCCTGGCCAATGATAAAGCCGATGTTATAAACGGAAATGTTTAATTGCTGCATCTTGAAACTTGACGTCAATTAAGACACCCCGGGAGACAGTTGTTTTGAAACGTGTTCACCAGAACAGAAATGACGCGTCCGGGCCAACACATAGAAGTAACAGATTTTCTTTTTTTTTAACCGCTCCATTGTGCTAATGAACCTGTTTTCACTGTCAGCTCCGTATCCACGGGAGAATCATTTCTAAAACTGCACTCGCTCATCAGCGCTTTATGGACTTCAACCCCGCAGCTGTCAGTTTGATGCACAACAGTCTCCAGCTTGGCATTGGAAACATAAACACTAAGCAGTTTAATAGTCTCTGTAATATATGTATTTGCAATAACAAGCACCCTAGGATTAACTTGCATTACAGAGGACAGTGAACCAACTTTTATTCTAACAGGCCTTTGGTTTGAGGTAGAGCCTATTTAACTGACTAACAGGTTGGCATATATTGTTCCAAAGTGTGAAGATATCCGCTCATTTCTTTTATATATATTCAAACCTGGTGGAGCATTCTCAGACTACCCCTGTTCTCCATCATGTAGAATGGATGTGTAATACCCAGAGTAGATTGACCAGTCTTGGGGTGTTTGGCTGAATCCTAAGCCTGTCATAGATAAGAAACAATTTATTTGGAAAGTCTGGGTGTATAGGGGCAACTTTTCTTGAGGGACCTCTATGAGGGCGATCATTGTATGTTATTAAGCTAAAAACATCAATTTAATCTTCAAATGTTCTAATCAAATGTTTCAAACTTTTCCACAAAGTATTGAATGTACAGCCAGTGTGTTGTTATGCATGTTTCCTTTCATTTATCTTGGTTATTAGGTTTAGGATTTGTTACTTTTGCAATCATCACATTTCCATATTAGAATGGTGCTGCTTGAATTAAAAGGGACAACACGCCTTTGGCTTCCCAGAAATGTATGATGCAGTGGAGCATGATACCAATTGGTGTGCTATGCATGAATTCTTAAGGGAAAACTTGGTTAAAGGCTATGTGAAACACCTGCACAGCCTCCTGCACCATCTATTATATACTAGAAAGTCTCAGGTGGGCTATTCTCGATTGGTCGAGATCATTAGTTTAGCTTGAGCCCCTATCTCTACATACTGTAGACTTAACAGTTATCTCACAAGGGACTCCCACCTGCAGTCCTGTGCATCGCTTCTCCCACTGTGTGCCTTCCAATCATCCTTTACCTTACTGCTGCTGCCTTTCTCTCCATCTCTATTCCATGTCATCAGCTTTGTTTTGCTATGTTTTTATCCTCAATGTTCCACCAACTCTCCCTTCCTTTCTCATCCTCTCCACCCACATTCACTCTGTCCATTTGTTCTCCTCTCTATCATCTGTGCCTCTCCTGTACACCCCTCCTCCCTGCTTCTTTTCTAACCCATCTACTATTTTCTCCTGTCCTCTCCGCCTTAACAGAGCCCCACATTATCACCCTCCTGCTTCTATTAGGGCTAGCCTGTCAGCCCCAAGCCTTAGTTAATCACTCAGGCAGCCAGGCAGCTCACTGCTAGCTCCCTGGACACTAATAGCAAGACAAGCAAAGAGCCAAAGAGGGGGGCGGGCGGACTCATTAGGAATACAGGTATTTAAGGAAATGGTCCATTTCAAATCAAAAGATAATTTGCGTCCCGCTCAAATAAAGGCTTTTGTGAGACAAAAAGTTATAATAGGTCAGCTCACATGTGAAGTGGTTACTGCTGGCTACGCCTGGCTGTTGACATTATCAATTTGATGCCTGATAAATACTTCAAGTGTACAAATGGCCGATTTTATCCCCAAAGGGAGGTTAGGTTTGCTATCCGAAGGCGTTTTTTTATGCTGACTCAATGGGGCTATGCTGATGGGGCAAGACTGGATACAGTTGAAATATGACCTCCATATGCCCATTGACATTAATTCAAATTAAGAAAAGGTTGCTCTCAAGCCTCTGAGGTAATCAATGTCTTTCAACAAATATTTGTTTGCATGGCTAAATCAAGACTCATAGCTCAGGCAAACTAAGGTGAATGACAACACTTTTGATCAAATAAGACTTTTTTGTATTACTTTTGTCTTACATAACCCTAACCCTACTTTTCGTGGATTCATTATTTACGTTTATGGTTGAACACTAACACCTGAACTTCAATACATTGGACAGGTGTAAGGTGAGACCATTACCACTTTGAACAAAGAAGAAACAAAACACAGCTCTTCCAAAATAAATAGAATAACTAGTAATCAAAGATAAAGTAATGTCAACACATTAATCACAATAATAATCTTCACAAGTTTGAAATACGAGCATTTTGAGGGAGATAAAACGAATACATCTGTGTTGGTGTAATAAAGTACTGCACACCTAATTTGTAAGGGAAATCTTAGTTTTTTCTTTGTTTTGGTTTTACTTTTTCATAACAACATTTCTGAATTATTGGCCTGAAGTCCATCAATATTCCAACACTAAGCATCTACTAAGCTCCTTTCAAGGAAAGCCTCTGCAATTCCCCTCTGTATAATGTGCCAATTTTAGCAAATGTAAGATACTGTTGTGTACCTGATCCTGGGCCAGAAAAAAATAAAAGGAAAAATAGCCTATCAGTATATTCATTGTGTGCCATGTGGGCAATAAGCCGGAGGAATCTCATGTTCATGCTGTGTGGGACGAGAAGCATTGATGCCTGAAGAACATTTTCAGCAAAGGGGCCAGACGAGCAACTTAGTCCCCTCTGAGAGTCAGGTAACCTAATGACATCCTTACAGCAGCTGACTAAAGAGAAACTTGGGAGATAAAGAGAATGAAATGTGACATTATTCTGTCAGTTACTTGTGGTGCTGCTCATCAACAGTAACACTAGTTCTCCCTGCCTACAGTAAAGGTGATGACATACAGAGAGAAAAACCGGGAACTTTTCACCAAAATAACCCAAGATTTGAAAACTGTCACTGTTGACATATACATTTGGATGTTATTAAGGAGAGTGGAGGTTATTGTATCCACCCCATGCATTCTAAAAATGTGTCCATTATCAATTAACAGTGTGAGTAAGTGAAAAAAGAAAGAAAAAAGAGCAGTACAGTGGGTACAGAGGAGGTGGACCTGTCACCATGTTGACATCCCTGCTATTAGAGGAACATTCTCAGGTGCAGTGGCTGGCAGTCTCCAGTGTTTACCGAAGAGCATCATTAGCCAGCCGTCTCACAGCCTTAAAATGTCATATATCCACAGTAATGAACTGTGAGAGCACGTACCATTCCCAAACCTCCCCACAGCAGCGCCCACATTAATCCAAGTGTTCAAACTCTGCAACTCGAGTCCCTCCACTCATTAACAGTGGCAGATATCAAGATAGGAATAATGAGAAAGTGCCCGCAAGTCAGGATATATTAAAGAAATTGAAAGAGCAAGGGAGAGAGAGAGTGAGAGAATAAATCCTGTCATAAATGGAAAAATACCCCGGAGGAATGGCATGGACGGCATGGATGACAAACAGCTGGATTCATTTTGTTTGGAGACGGTGACAGATTCTTTTAGAAACATAATCATAGGAATGTAGTACTCACGGTCGCAGAACAAAATGATGCCGCCCATAATAAAAATGCTTTCATACATAGTTTGTTTGTAAAGAAAGTCCGTAATATTCAGCTATAGATGCTACGGGGTGAAATACAGTTGTTTCTAGAAAATAAGAATACAAGGCAAGGCAAGTTTTTTTATATAGCACATTTCAACACAAGGCAATTCAAAGTACTTTACAAAAATGAAAGACATTAATAGCATTTAAGAAACATTATGAAATTATATATAAAAACACTCATTTAAAAGCAAAGATACATGAATCACAGTTACAGTGCAGTGTGAGATACACACATCTGAACGAACCCCCCTTTGGAAAATTATAATCTGACCCCATGGTACCTTTTAGTTTTCGCCGAAACTATTCCTACAAGGTTGTATACAACTCTATTTCCATGTCCTGGCACAATAATAAAGTGAGTATGAAAATCAAGTTCTACGGAAAGCAACATTTATTTTATAGCACGTCATTCCGGATGGAAGCACATTGTGCTGCACTATGCTGAACGTACAGCAAAAGTTGTAGCTGCTAACATTACAAGGCTAGAATAAAAGACGAGACATATGAGATGTAAACATAATTAAAACTTGCAAATATGTGCAATGGAATTAAAACCATTAACAAAGGGGAATACAATTAAACCAAATTATATTAGTAACTCATCACAGAGGTATAGTAATAAGCAATAACAAAAGTAATATTAAACTTAAATCATTGATTATACAACAACAGTTGACCAAAATAATATTAAGAAAACCAATAAAAAAGGTTAATAAAATAACTTATGTTCAGCAAACCACATCAAGCTAAAGGCACAGTTTAAAGGAATGTTTCTACTTTAGTTTTAAGAGACCCTTAGTGTTCAATGTGCTCCATCGTGTCTGAGCGCACCAAACGAGATTGGTTTGGATGTTCCAGCAGCTTGAAGCATAAAAAGCTAAGGGCAGTTTCACCAATTATAGTTGGGACCCAGGGAATAACCAGATGGCCTGTTCCAGTTTACCTGAGGGGTCTAGCCGGTTCATAGCTGACAAGCATGTCGGAGAGATATAGCTGGACCATGTAGGGGCGAAAAACACAACATTTGTAAATCAATTCTAAAACGCTCTGGAAGCCGGTGTGACAACCTCATCAAAGGTGTTGTATTCCCGTTTTGTATAGATAACATATCAGTGTTTCAGAGTACCTGCAGAAGATTGAGATTTGTTTTTCACAATCCCCAGCATGTTTGAGTTGATTGAAATTACAATTTGATTATTTATTTAGCACTTTTCTTACTTATTATAAATAATAGACTGGTGGGATGCTAATGCGAGATGATTAATATGGCTCTTGGTTATGATTACACACACATTTCTAACTTAACTTTTGCTCACCAAATAGAAAGATTGTTTATTCATAGGTTGACATTATTTATACACTAATTTTGAAAATGTAAACGGTTTGAGGTCATCATAGGTATCAGGATGATATATGGTTTTATTTCAGAGCATCAGACTGTCAAGAATAAATGCCACTCTGCACATCTCTTCTTCAAGAAAGTATCACATTCATGTCACATTGAGACATTGTGAATTGAATGAAGAGTAAACATATATAATGTCACAAATGCTATTATGCTCATCTGACAGATATCATAAAATACAGAGGAATAACAAAACAAACGGACAGCTGATGCGATGTGCCACACGTCATATTTAATCAATCTCTTTAACAGTCCTTTTCTCACCTCCTTTGCTTACATCTCCTGTGTGTGGGAAGAAAATCCAAGGAAGCAAATGAATCAAGGATATACGAATATGGGAATGTTTTTAGTGTATGTGTTCAGATCAGCTGCTGAATGATCTCAGAACTAACAAGGTCTTTATTTGACCAAATCACCCTCCTCTTTTGGCTAGTCATTTATGCTTCTTAAGTTTATACATAAAGCCCCAGGATACTCTGATTTGTGTTGTTTGCTGGTAAAAATAAATGGTTCCCACAAAAATATTGTATTAGTTCAGGAACATCCTGCATTTACTCAGTCCCAGCCATGATGAAAATGATACAAATATACAATTATCTGACTCTGAAGGACTATAGACAAACAAATTAGCCGTAGTCAGGTCTTTAAATGAAGTTCAATGTTCGGTGTAACGCGTAGCCTGAAACCTAGGTAATGGTTGGGAATAGTTTTTGGAAATGTGTTTATTTGGAAAAATGAATATCTAAACTGCAGGAAAGGCTGCCACTGTCAACATTTCTGTTCTATGTGAATGATTGATTAGAAAACCAGTCAATTTTTTAAAGTTGTATTATTGAGTTATATGGTAATCTCCCAGAAAAATATAATGTTAATATAATTGATATTGTCCATGAAGGCCCTCTTTCCAGGATACATGGCAACACTCTCACAAGAATGTTATGAGAAAACTGGAGTGTATACAAAGTATGTTTGGATTTTGTTTTCCAACTGATTGGGAATGACAGCAACTACTTATGCAGACCATGTTTTCATCTAATCTAGACTCCAATCAGTCTATCTCCTCACACTGACAACTTGTTCATCTTATCTCCTCGACACTCAATCTCCTGTGTCTCAGGAGGATGGGGAAAAAGATTTAGACTAATTTACATCCAGGACAGCGTTCAATCAGTTGGCTTGTTTTGATCAGCTTGCTGAATTATTGTGATTTGCGAATGCAATACATCCCTGAACGTGGCTTCAAGTGAAAGTGAAACATAAGAGTTTTGGGGCTTTAGAGACATTTTTGAGTTTTTGATACACACCAATACTAAATGATGCCCTTATTTGTTGCCATGACACTCAATTTGGCTGGGTATATGAGCAAGTGTTGTGTGATTTTACCTTGAGATGACATTTTTTGGAAAGTCACAGTGGCTGGGCTCTCTCTTGTTCTAAATTCACTCCATCCCACGGACAGATGCCCAATAATGCGTTTGCCAGTCAGGCAGCATGCACCACATTACTCAGTCCACTTGCTGCAGTAAGACTGTACACACGGAATTTTCAAAAATGCTATCTACAGAAATACAAGTGTATAGCAGCAATGAATGATTGAGATGATTAAAGACAGAGTGTGGAGGCCAAGAGGAAGCAGGACATTGGGATTTTGAAATGGGGCTGATTACTGATTAGGGCTAGCTGGGAGTGAAAATTGCAACCCTTTTAAAATATCCAAACATTAATACAAACATGATTTTGTAAAAGAAAAATGTACTCGTTGAAATAATAGAACTAGAATGCTGGCAGTTTAGGACATATCTGAGGTAGACTGAAACTCACATTATGTTAAAGTGGCTTAGGGCTATCAATAAATAAATGTTTGGAATGTCTAGATTTCCCCCCGAAAATAATTTTGTAAATGGCTATTCTCTTTTTGATCTGCAAGTATTTTATCCATTCATAACCAGAGATGGCAAAAGTACACACATCCTTTACTTTGTAGAAGTACAGATACTCGTGTTTAAAAATACTCTGGTTAAAGTAGAAGTACTGACTAAACGTATTTACTCAAGTAAAAGTAAAGAAGTATGGGCTTCGAAATGTACTTAAGTAAAACAATACCCATAACTTGCTCCCTTACTGACGCAGTTTGAAAATAAGGTGCCGCAGTTGCTTCCTGTTCAGAGGAAGATGGGAATAGACCGAATAGACTCGAGCCAAGTTCTCATTGGTGCCTCTTCTTTATAGAAGACCAGGAAATGATGGATAGACGGATCGTGGCACGCAATGATTCAAAATAATAATGATCACTCACGCCACCAAACACAGATTACAACTAAAGTAACGAGCCTGTTTTGAAAATGTAAGAAGTAGAAAGTACAGGTATTTGTGTTAAAAATGTAAGAAGTAAAAGTAAAATGTCATCAGAAAAATAAGTAGTGGAGTAAAGTACTGATACCAGCAAAATGTACTTAGTAACAAAGTATTTGTACTCCACTACTTCCCACCTCTGTTCATAACACAGGAATAAATACATGTCTTTTTATTTTAGGTTTGAACATTCTTTTATTTTTTAGACTTCAATGCATGATTTGCCAATGCAGGTAAAACATTTGAACCTTTTTCATTATATGCCACCACAGCTCCGTTAGTTAGCCATCAGCTCTGATTGCTCCCTGGCCTGCGGGGGAGCTGCAGACTCGTACTTGGCGGAAGTGGGCAGGTGCAGGAAGAGGCCTTGATAATTGGCTGGCTAGTGTGGCTCGGTCCTCCGGTGGGGCTGGGCTCTGACTCCTGAGGAAGACACACAAAGCTACTGCATCAAAAATTGAGGTTGGCAACCTCCTTGCACGTCTGGGCGATTTTTCAAATGAGCATTTCTCGGGCCCCAGAGGAGACCATGGTGCTCCTGCTACAGTATCATAAGCAATTGAAATAGAAATGGACACAAAATACTTTTTTGCTGGCATGCATAATTAGGTTTGGCAAGAGGGCAATCTGTGATGTTGAGAAGGGCGGATGATAAGAGAGCGGGACGTGTTTTATTTTCTAAAGGAATGAGGTTAGTATATTTTTGTTGTTGTAGTTTTTTATTCTGAGCCTCACATGTCTGTTTTCAGAAGAGATCAGAGAAATGGTACTCAAGTTCTAAAAACAACTGCAAGGGCTCTGTTATGTGTCCTGCTCCCAATGACAGAGCTTTCAAAGACCCAAGCAGAAATAGCGTCATTTTCACATCAGAGCTTTAAAACCTCTTTGAAAAGTTTGATAAATGTTATGCTAAACATCTGAGCTTTCAGCTTTCTTTAATCAAACGCAAATATAATGACACATGTTCATTATTTAAAGACGCAGTGATTTTTGTTTACATTAAAAGTCGAGCAAGATTTATTAAATTGTTGAGAAATGTGACTGCTGGAAAGTGGGTTTGACATCAAGCATGGAGACTTTGCCTCTTTCAACCACACCTGGCTCACCACACTGCGAAAAGAGGTTGAGAAAAAGAAAGAAAAGATGAAACAATTAGATGTCAAATAAAAAATGTATGCCTACTGAGAAAGAAGACACACAATTAACACCCAACAACTTGGTTGTTAACTGAAGTTCTTGACAGACGGAAACCAAAACTATGTGCTAAAAGGTTCAGGGTTCTTCATACTCCTTGGAGTTAATTCAAATGTTATGTGGTCTATAAATGCAAACATAACTTTCACTTCAGTACAGCTTTAAAGGACACCAAGGATGAACTCAGCATTGCTGAAACTATAGGGTTTGCAGTTGGTAATTCTCAAAGCTTTCTTATCTTTCTACTCCATTATCCCAAATATTTTATTCACTTCAGGGCTTTTCTGAAATCTGATGATGTGAGGATAAAATACTTGCCCTCGATCGAGTTTTAAGCCTTCATCACGCTTGAACAGAACTTGGCAGTTGATTGAGGGACAAATTTGCATTTGGCCGAGCAAATCACTATTTTTATAGACCCCCTTTCGCAATTACATATTCTCTATGTTAATGTTACTTTAATAAAGAATTAGTTCTTTATGTGCTCCGATGCTCGCAGTCCATTAATTTAGTTTTATTGCCTCTAAATTATATTCACTTACCCCCTCTAGCAAAGAAGCACATTGTGCATAAAAATAACTTATAACCCTAAACATTTGTTCTCAAAATATGCAGTTCAAGTACACTGTAGGTAGGCCAATTGAATATCAATAACCTTCACAACTCCTTCATGTTTCAGACGCTTATTGTGATATGAACAACATTACTCTGCCCCTCTCTTTAGATTTAAGAGGACATTGTGTCCCACCTCCTACTTTGTTTCTAAGGGAATGTTTTCTCTGAGGATCGGGCATAGAGATGATGATAACATTATCACCTTCACCCACCATATTCTCTTCAGATGACGCTCTTTCACTTTCATCCTTTCACATTATGTTTTAGTGCTACTATTAAGGCATTATGAGCATGCATGAGTGTTTTCTTTCTCTTGGAGAAAAAAAGACTAAGACGCCCTGGGTCACTTTGGGAATTGTGTCTGATTGCAGCTTGTGTGGTGAACTATGAAGTACATTTTCAAAGAGCCGTGCAGATTGCTCTGTGGGGAACTGTGGCTAGGACTAGGCTGAGGAGAAACAACACAATGCTGAACAATAAAAGCAATGCAGCACATGCTGATTGCGGAACTATTTTGACTCTCAAATCGCAGAACATCTGTCTCTTGAGGAGGCAAATGGTTCTACTTTTGGCTCATCATGCAAACTAAAAATGTACCCACTGTTTTGTTGTACTAAGATGTAGAAGTAAATATTTCATTTAATGACAAAGAAGCTAGAAATAATTCATTATAAAAACAGAGGAGATCTAATTATCAACATTTTTGCTATGAATTTAAGAAGTGGACGCTGTCACATTGTTAGTCAATGTTTTTTAAGCATTGAGTCTGGCAATTTGGCAGTCCTTAGCTTAGAAGGGACACAAATGTTTAGCCTTTATATCGCAGAATAACTTTTAAGGTGACTCAAAGGTTACATTCAACTTCCATGAAATGAAAACACGCTGTGATATGGTTAATCTTGTCAGACGAATACACCGAACGCACCCATCACAAGTTAGCCATTAGTTATTTGCTCATTTACTCAAAATATAAAATAAACAACATGCTGTGCGATCGAGATGATTAACCTTTCAGTAACATGTTTGCAGAGGTAAAACACTTTGGAAAAGTAAGGTCACTTTCTCTTGTAATACATTTTGCCACCAGAACAGTTGCACCGTGCTGGCTATTAGAGGCACTTCCGCTTGGCATCTTTTGATTCTCGCATATTGACAAGATCCACTCATTAAACGCCTTCAAGACAGCACAACTAAAGCAACTAAAAAAACTCCCCAGGGGCCTCATTTATAAAGGGATATATGCACAAAAAATGGCGTACGCCAGTTTCTACGCAATGTTTGCGATTTATAAAATATTAACTTGACGGGACCTCCACGCAAACTCTAACCCATGCGTACGCACTAAGCACAACAACGGGATGGACAAGAAACTGCGTCACCGCGTTGGCAGAAGGAAGAATGGGTGGAATATGTGGAAATAATACCATAAATAAAATTACCTCTCATTTATCATATATGAAGAATTCATTTTCAAACATTGATTAAAGCCAATCTTAAAATGATTTAACGAACGCCTGTTTGCGACTCCTCAGTGCACACAAAAACATAACTTGGAGAAATAAATAAATACGGATATGTTATTTAAAACCACCTCGAAATGTTGTGTTAATGTTATGAAATGTTTTCTCATAAATGATGCGGTAAGCAGAAGGACAGAATTACGTCTAAACTGACGACGTTTTGCATTTCTATAGGTTGTAGATACGAGCATGGTTTTATATCACGTTTAATCGTGTTTTATGCAGTTTGTCAATACTGTGGTAAATTGTACAGCTGATATAACACAACACATTGTATTTCCTTTAACTGGTGGATATAGGGTTGCTGCGGGGGGGGGGTTGAGACGCACAGGCTGCAGTGGAGACGCTGCGCACAGCTGATCGACAGCTGGAACACAAACCACCAAATACAAAAACATAATTCAGATCCAGTCGTCATGACTCCACACCGGGGGGATTCCCCGATCACTTCTAACAGTCTCTCATCAAGGGGGGGTCTCCTGTCCCCGGTACAAACACACTGCCTGAGGAAGGCTATGTGTATGTTTTTTGTCATTAACCTTTTTCGGGCCATTTATTTATTTATTTTGGTGACGATCCGACCTGCTGCTACTCTGGTTCAAACTGCATCCACCAAACAATATGATTTATCTCGACCTCCCCAAAATAACCCAAATCTGACACGGTGTGAGATGTCTTTTTTAGCTGTTCTGTCGTCATTTCCTGCTATCTTCTTCATAAAGTCAGTCAGAATGAATGAATGAATGGGCGTTTCTTTGACTATTTATAGGCAAATATGGGCGTTACGTGAAGCCCGCAAAAGCTGCACCGCATTTCGAGTCGGTTGTGATTTATAAAGGGAAACTGGCGTAGGAAGTGCTGTACGCACTTACTCGCCGGTGCGCAATGTTTGGTGAATCGGAAAATGTCTGTACCTATTTTTTGGATTTCTACTACGTAAACAACCTTCCCACGTGAATCCTACGCACGGCGTTATAAATGAGGCCCCTGGGAAGGATTTGGTGTTGGTTTTTAATTTGGGAAGAGTTGCATGTTAACCGCAGCCAATGTGATTATTATATTTGTTTACTCATCATGGTGAGTAGAATTGTGTATAGCTTTTAGTGCTCTTAAGCTAGTGAGATGATGGAAATAGACACATTCTAAAAACCATATCTTGGATCACCGTTCATGCTTTTCCCACAGCCCAAAGCACTTTTTTCATTACATGCCACCAAATCTCTGCTAGCCTAATAAGGTTGAGCTGAAAATGTGCTTTGATTGCTCACTGGTCTGGGGCCTCATTTATAACGCCGTGCGTAGTAGAAATCCAAAAAATAGGTACAGAAATGTTCCAACATTTTCCGATTCACCAAACATTGCGCACCGGCGAGGAAAGTGCGTACAGCATTTCCTACGCCAGTTTCCCTTTATAAATCACAACCGACTCGAAATGCGGTGCAGCTTTTGCGGGCTTCACATAACGCCCATATTTGCCTATAAATAGTCAAAGAAACGCCCATTCATTCATTCATTCTGACTGACTTTATGAAGAAGATCGCAGGAAATGAGGACACAACAGCTCGTCTCAAAAAAGACATCTCACACCGTGTCAGATTTTGGTTATTTTGGGGAGGTCGAGATAAATCATATTGTTTAGTGGATGCAGTTTGAACCAGAGTAGCAGCCTGGAGGTCGGATCGTCACCAAAATAAATAAATAAATGGTCCGAAAAAGGTTAATGACAAAAACAATACACATAGCCTTTCTCAGGCAGTGTGTTTGTACCGGGGACAGGAGACACCCCCTTGATGAGAAACTGTAAGAAGTGAACGGAGAATCCCCCCGGTGTGGAGTCGTGACGACTGGATCTGAATTATGTTTTTGTATTTGGTGGTTTGTGTTCCAGCTGTCGATCAGCTGTGCGCAGCGTCTCCACTGCAGCCTGTGCGTCTCAACCCCCCCCCGCAGCAACCCTATATCCACCAGTTAAAGGAAATACAACTAATGTGTTGTTATATTAGCTGTACAATTTACCACATATGGTGTTCTTAGTTTCCATACCTCCTGTGTTTTACGAGCGACTTATCAAGTCTTGGCAAACGGCATAAAACACGATTAAACATGATAGTATATAAAACCTATAGAAATGCAAAATGGCGTCAGTTTAGACATAATTATGTCCTTCTGCTTACTGCATCATTTATGAGAAAACATTTCATAACATTAACACATCATAGGCTATTCGAGGTGGTTTAATAACATTTCCGTATTTATTTATTTCTCCAAGTTATGTTTTTGTGTGCACTGAGGAGTCGCAAACAGGCGTTTGATTAATCATTTTAAGATTGGCTTTCATGTTTGAAAATGAATTCTTCATATATGATAAATGAGAGGTAACATTTTATTAATGGTATTATTTCCACATATTTCTCTCCATTCTTCCTTCTGCCAACGGTGTCGCAGTTTCTGGTCTCTCCCGTTTTTGTGCTTAGTGCGTACGCATGGGTTAGAGTTTGCGTGGAGGACCGCACATTTTCCCGTCAAGTTAGTATTTTATAAATCGCAAACATTGCGTAGAAACTGGCGTACGCCATCTTTTGAGCGTATATCCCTTTATAAATGAGGACCCTGGAGTGGAGCTTCACATGGGAATGTTATCTAATCTTGGCAATAGTTTTACTCTACTAATTTTTCTTCATTGATTTTTTTAATTTATTTCAATGTATTGCTTTGAGCGTATACAGAATGTTCTACTTGTGGCATTTATTTAAGAGCATGCCTTGTATGTGGCTTGGTTATATTTTTATGACAAAACAATCCCTTGAATAAATCAACATTTTCATTTATTTTAACCTTGCAGGAAATAAAACCTTGAACAGTTATTACATTAAAATATGTTCCAATATTGACACTGCCTTGATCAGCATTTGCTTTGAATTACATTTCTGTTCATTTGAAACGAAAGAGATGAATGTTTTGGCAATAAATATAAATGATTCTGTTTTCTGTGTTACGGTGAGTGAAGCAGGCAGGACCCAAATGCAGAAAAAACTGAAAATACCTTTATTTCAAGGATATGGCAGACGGACAGTCAGAACACTCCCTGGTGAACACAGTCACAGACAAACGACGAACCAACACTGAACACAGGAAGAGACGATACTAAATACAGGGAGGGGTAATCACAAGACGAGAAACAGCCAGGCAGGGGAGGAAAAACACAAGGGCCACAGGTGAACACAATCAGACAACTAGACACACCAGGGAAACTAATGACAGGAGGAAAAACACAGGGAAAAGGACCAGACAAAATACCAAGAGGAAAACATGACAGGGAGAACAGAAAAACACCCAAAACAAGACATACAAAACGTGACATAACACAATAATCGTAACAGAACCCCCGCCTCAAGGGACCGATTCCAGACGTCCCTAAAACACCAAAACAGTCCAATAAACGTAAAAAACCCCCAAAAAAACCAATGTCCAGCAGGGTGGACCCGGAAGGGATCACGGGCGGACGGATCGGGGGCAAGGCAGAGTCCAAGGTGGGGCGAAGGCCACAGCGGGCAAACTCAGGGGGCCGAGCATGAGGGTGAAGGCAGCGGCAGGAAGAGTCAGGGGGCGCCGAGGGCGAAGACCGCGGCTCTCAGGGGGCCGGGCTCGAGGTTGAAGACTGCGGCTCTCAGGGGGCCGTGCTCGAGGGCGAAGACCAGACAGCTCCGGAGGCCGGACAGGACCCGGTGTCGGCCGAACAGGAACCGGAGCCGGCGGGGCAGGCCTCGGCAGGATCCCCCACGGAAGAGGACCAGGAGTTGGCAGGACCCCCGGCGAGACAGGTGATGGCGGGGCCTCCAACGGAACAGGACAAGGGGTTGGCAGGACCCCCGGCAGAAGAGTTGTCAGTGGTACCCCCAGCGGGACTGGACATGGAGCTGGCAGGACCCCCGGCAGAAGAGTAGTTGGCGAGACCCCCAACGGGACAGGACATAGGGTTGGCAGGACCCCCGGCAGGAGAGTAGTCGGCGGGACCTCCAACGGCACAGGACATAGGGTTGGCAGGACCCCCGGCAGAAGAGTAGTCGGCGGGACCCCCAACGGGACAGGACATAGGGTTGGCAGGACCCCCGGCAGGAGAGTAGTCGGCGGGACCTCCAACGGGACTGGACATGGGGTTGGCAGGACCCCCGGCAGGAGAGTAGTCGGCGGGACCCCCAACGGGACAGGACATGGAGTTGGCAGGACCCCCGGCAGGAAATTAGTTGGCGGGACCCCCAACGGGACAGGACATAGGGGTGGCAGGACCCCCAGCAGAACCTCCAACGGCACTTCAGTAGGGACTTGAGTAGGAACTTGAGTAGGGACTGGAGAGGGAACTCGAGAGGGGACTCGAGAGGAAACTGGAGAGGGAACTTGAGAGGGGACTAGAGAGGGGACTAAAGAAGGGACTAGAGAAGGGACTAAAGGAGGGACTAGAGAGGGGACTAAAGAAGGGACTAGAGAAGGGCCTTGGGAAGTGACTAGAGAGGGGACTAAAGAAGGGACTAGAGAAGGGACTAAAGAAGGAACTTGGGAAGGGACTAGAGGAGGGACTAGAGAGGGGACTAGAGGAGGGACTAGAGGAGGGACCATGGCTGCTGGGGCCGGAACCAGGGCCGGAACCATGGCTTCTGGGGCTGGGAACCTGGCTGCTGGGGCCGGTACCGGAGCCGGAACCATGGCTGCTGGGGCTAGGACCGGAGCCGGAACCATGGCTGCCGGTGCTGGAATCCTGGCCTTGCGTTTCCTTCCATGCTGCCTTGAAGACTTGTGTAAACAGGTTTGACCTCAAAGCTACCGAAAATGTCCTCCACCCACTCGGGAAGTAACTCCTTTAACCAGGGCCTTGAGGTTACTTATTGGTGTGCCGTTGAGATAATTGACTGCCTCTCTTCACTACTGGAGGCATATCGACAGTCGTTTTTAAAGCACATTAGGTTGTACGTCACCTCGTACAGGCTGTCTGCTGGGTCCATCTTTTGGTTGGTTGGTTCTGCTACGGTGAGTGAAGCAGGCAGGACCCAAATGCAGAAAAAACTATAGGTTACTTATGTAACACCAGATTTCAGAGTACCATGAAGTGAGATGTCTCACTATGGGATGCGCCTCATCGCGGAGCAAACAGAAGCATCAATCTCATTACGCCAATCCTGATTGGCTGGTGATCTTGACGTCAACGTCAGGGAATCACACCCTATAAGTAGCTTGCGCCACGACGCATGCGTCATGTTATGGAAATCTGGCTCCCAAACACGGCTCTGGAGAGTATAAAACAAATAAATGGTGAATCAAGCAAAGCTGTCTTTTGGTTATTTATTTGAAGCTTCAAATACACGACATAATAACATATTGTCACCGGTCGGGCAGAGTATGGAAAGTCTGCCCGAGAGTGCGCAGAACAATGGAAAAGCAAAGGTTATATAGAAAAGGAGTGGGAAAGAGAACAATCTGGGTTCACACAGTCAGATTGTTGATGAGACACCCAGTGGCCTTGAGTAGATAGCATAACGGAACTTTGTGTGACTGTGTATGAGTCTCCCAGTCTGCTGAAACAGCTGTGGCCTTGCAGAGACTGGGAAACTCATAAGAGAATATAATAGAATAATAATGGTAAAAGCACAACAAGAGGAAATAAGAAGCATTTGGTTTAAACATATGAAAGATATAATAAGGATAATAATAAAAATGATAATAATAAAATTTTCCACTACATTCCCCCCTTTTGATCATACTTGATCAATAGAAAAAACAAATGATAGGATAGACTGATATAACACATCAATGAATACACTCCATCGCTGGTTTAAGTAAACACATCACAAATATATCATAGAAAACTGGCTGTTTTTGTGGAGGACAGACTCCAATATAATGTAAGCATAAGAGAGGAGATACACACATGATTATATTGATGAATCGGAATCAGACTCTTCTGATTCTAGCTGATCTATCTCACTGTGGCGCAAAGGATTGTCTTGTAATGGAATAGTAGTATACTGAACGAAAGCTGAGGACACCATGCTGGAAACGCACTTCTTCAGTATTGGGATAATCAAACAGGTACAACTGATTAATAGGCCAAAAATGATCGCCAGGGGTGTAACTATACTAGCCAGCCATGCTTTCCACCCGCCTGATGTAAGCCAGGCCCACCAGTCCCAGCCCCCTGCGTTGGATATGTCATCAGCTTTCATGTCAGCTAACAGGTTGTTAAGATGCAGCACGGTGTCAGTGATGTTCTTGGTGGCGTCGGGAATGTAAGTGCAACAGGAGTCACCGATCACATGACACAGGCCACCCTTTGAGGCGAACCTAGAGGCTATTATGAATGGGGTCAAAGCCTGGAAGCCTTGCGTCCTCTCCTAAGTGAGGTTCTCTAGCCGGACGTGTAAGGTATCTATTTTATGGGCATTGTTTACTGTACCCCACCATGGGAACAGGCCACCCATGAATTTAGCTCCAGCGGACGTCATATCTCTTTTTACCTTGTGGTGGTCGGGGTGTTGGAACTCTGGGTAATGATGTGTCGTGTGCATTAAGGACGTGAGTACAGTGACTGCTGGATTCAAATCCACTAGAGTGCATGTCCCTATCCAAAGGGGAGCCAGAACTTGATAGAGCTTGTTGCCGCACAACCAAACGTAATCTTCTGGCGCGCTAAACCCAGAATCACTGGGCCACGCCAGTTGGAGGGAAATATGTTTAACATCAGGGAATGCTACGTTAGAAAGGATTCTCTCAGGGGCACCAGATATGTGACAATACGAGATTTTGTGAGCACCGTCACCGCATGTGTTCCGTAGGATGCGAGTACAACCAGTAGTAGTGCCTAGGAAAAAATAATGTGGTGTAAGAGACGTTTTGTGGTAAACTCTCTGGATGCAGAGGTTTTGTTTCATCCCTCTCAAATGACTGGGGTGCACATGGCGGGTTGGTACTTTGCGTATGTGGTGTCAAGCGTGGATGCACGCAAAGAGGAGTCAGATCGATTGCTGCATGGTGGGGGAAGCTGCCTAGCATAATGCCACCCGGTTACGCTGTCTTCATCCTTGATGGGCTTTGTCAGAGCCATAAACGCGCAGAGGTGTTCAACCTGGGTCAGAGAGCGCGGACGAACTGGCACGGACATTGATGAGTCCTGGGGGAAAAGAGTGCATGCATAACATGACCCATTTTGTCCTGCGGCCTGCAAGAATGATCTCAGAGTGTGCCACCAGACGTTACCGGTGATCCCATTACTGGTCTGACCCACATCAATGTTGCTATGGTCGTTATCGCCTATGTATAGATTAAATGTAGATGTACCTATGGATGTCAACAGTGGCGTCAAAGGTTGCTTACGCTTTTCCGGGGTCTGAGTTTTGGGCGCGATGTCTATGTAAAATGTGCCACACGGGTCGGCGCCGGATACATACATACAGACAACAAAATAACCCTTGTCTGATATCTGGGCAGCCTGTAGTTGCAACAGGATAACGGGGCTCGATGAATTGACCTTGGAGATAGACAATCTCCCTTTGATGTTTGTTTTGTCGTCCCATAAGGTATAACCCCAATCGGTGTGCGCGGTGGTCCATAAAACAAAAGTCCAGCCCCCCGAGCAGTGAGTGGCGGTGTAACTGTCACTCTCGACATAGCAAATGTAGGCGTCTGCCCCCCCCCAGTTTCTTAGGGTCGGGGCAATGCATGTAGTTGCACGGGTCTAACTGCACTGTGCTATCTTCCCCATCCCTTAGAGTAATGTTACCAATCCCTGTCTTGACCAGCCCCTCGACCCATGTGGTTCGCCCTGCTTTCCCCCGCCCCTCGACCCATATGGTTCGCCCTCCTTTCCCCATGAACCTCTTAGATACCTCGATTTTGGCTGACATGCTGTATGCTGACCCTGGATACATAAAATATAGGACTAGTCCTAACACAACTATCATGGCAAGTATGCAGAGGAACCATTTTATGATTGTCCAGGCTCTCCAGTAGCATTCACATTGCTCACGGTTGCGTTGTCGTCTCTCCAGGCGAGCCCTCATCACGAGGGGGAAATGTTCCATGGAGTGTGTGTGTGTATTCTCTCGGTCGATTTCGTGACCCGGACCGTCAGACTTCGCACACTGATAACACAAACGAGGAACCAGAGAGCATATGGAACCGCTCAGCTGGCACTCGCTCGTGACACCTTGTGTGTAGTGTGTTTTGGTGTATGTAGTGCAAGTGTGGTGCTGGTGGTGACTAGGACACGTCACTTGCTGTCATCTGTTGGTGACTCGGACACGTCACTTGTTGTCATCTGTTGGTGACTTGGACACGTCACTTGTTGTCATCTGTTGGTGACTTGGACATGTCACTTGTTGTCATCTGTTGGTGACTTGGATATGTCACTTGTTGTCATCTGTTTCTATCGTTTCTCCTTTCCTGTGACCACGACCTTGCAGTGGCTGGCGTGGACCCATGTAGCTCTCTCGGCGACCTTGACCGCTGTCTGGGTGACGAGAAGCACCTGGTAGGGACCTTGCCAACGATTGGATTTCCAGCTCTTTCTCCGGAAATCCTTGACCAGCACGAAGTCGCCCGGTTGAAGGCGGTGAAGCGGACCAGTGGCAGGGGTAGGCAAGGCTGCGGCTACCTGACGTCGGGTGGATGATAGGTTAACACAATATGACAACATAGCATCCTCACACAAAGTTGTGGAGGGAAGAGGAAATCCTGGAGCCTTGAGTCCAATCTGTGGAGGTGCCCCAAAAAGGATTTCAAATGGGCTGAGTTGACTCCGTGTTCTTTTCCGCATCCTCATGTACATCAGCACAATGGGCAGAGCTTGTGTCCATGACAGATCTGTGTCTGCACAGCATTTTGCTAGTTTGTTTTTGATTGTGCCGTTCTCTCTTTCCACCCCACCCCCACTCTGTGGGTGATAAGCACAATGCTTTCTGATGTCCATGCCCATGTATTCTCCTATCTGCGTAATGGCCTCATTAGCAAAATGTGAACCGTTGTCACTAGAAATTTTGTCTGGTAGTCCCCATCTAGGAATGATTTCCCTCAGTAATGCCTTTGCCACAGCATTTGCTGTCTGTGCTTTTACTGGGAAAGCTTCAACCCATTTGGACCACATGTCGACCACCACTAAGCAGTGCTTCTTCCCCTCTGATGGGCTAAGCTCAATGAAATCCAGCATTAGGTGCTCAAATGGCCTGGTGGGAGGTGGATGTGCTCCGGGTCCTGTAACCTTTACTGGTCTACCAGAATTTTGCATGATGCAGATTAGGCATGCTTCACAGTGCTTTTGAGCTGTTACTGTGAATCCCCTTGTGAACCACTCCTGATTTATAGACTCTAACATCCCCCCTTTTGACACATGATCCCACCCATGTGTCAACTTAGCGAAATGAGGGAAAAAATGTCTTTGGGCCAACCCAGATGCTGGATTTTAGGTCAAAAACAGCCCCAGCAGCCTTCCATTGAGCCTTCTCAACTGGCGTAGCTAGCTGCTGCATGGAAGTCAGTGATGACATTTTGTCAGTAAAGGAGGAGACAGGGATTTTAACAAATGAGTGTGCGTGAGGTGCGAGAGGAATCAGGCCTTTGCGGCTGAGTCAGCAGACGCATTTCCTAGGGAAACTGGGTCTGTACTGCTTGCGTGTGCGGCACATTTACAGACTGCAACCTCAGATGGGAGCAGAATGGCGTCTAGTAAGCCTGCAACCAGCACATGGTTAAGTACTGGTTTGCCATCAGATTTAAGAAATTGTCTACACTTCCAAATAGCCCCAAAATCGTGTACTACCCCGAAAGCATATCGTGAGTCAGTGTAAATAGTCACGGTTTTGCCTTCTGCAAACGTGCAGGCTTCAGTTAGTGCGATGAGCTCTGCTGCCTGTGCTGAGAGGTGGCATGGAAGCGGTCCAGAACGGAGAACAGCAGAATCTGAAACAACAGGAAAAAAAACAAAAAAAAACAACAAAAAAACAAACAAATAAATTAGTGCCCCCTTGGTCGCGAGAGGCAGACCCATCAACATACAAAATGAGGTCAGCGTTGGTCAGAGGAACGTCTTTTAAGTCCAAACAATAAAAACCTGTCTGTCTTTAAGTCCGGTCTAGGTGTGCACACAATGGAAATTACGTCAACTGTCTTCAGGCAATATTCAAACTAAATGAAGTCTCTCCTTTTGAAACATCATGTGTTGAAATAAACACCTGCAGTTCAAAAAAAATAAAAAATGAATTGCCTAATATTTTTGTTGTGGAATCAATTAATTTCTTTCTTTAAAGGCAAAAACATGAAAAAGCTAAGAGAAAAACCCTATTGAATACAATATTATTTGGAGCAACTTAATTTATAAATAGTTGTCAACTTAAAAACATGTGTTCATGTTCAACATGTGGTAATTAAGTACATACAATTTAAGATTATATTTAAATAATACGGTAAAACAAGTTGGAACTTTGGAGTAATCAACTTAAAAACTTGTGTTTATGCTACCAATTATTAAGTGAGTGGTAATTGAAAACACCTCTGATTGTAGAGGAAAAGCCTTCTCCCCTAACCCAAATAACTTTGTTGCTTTAACAACATTTCAATAGAAGTTGTCTTAACTCAATAACCATCGATGCAACCTATTGCCTTGATTTTCTTTGTTAAGCCAAGGCATTTGTTGTTAGAGTGTACGTAGACTGGGCCTCCCATATAACCTGGCTGAGCCGATATAAAAACCAATCAGCAAATAACTTTTCAATACATTATTGATTACTATTTTTGAGGTACTTTTAGGTTGGAAGTGAACATAAGTCATAGGTACATGGTGTACTTTTCCTTCACTACATGTATGTAATACCTTTAGTTACTTCACAGATGTGGATGAATGATGTGAAATATAATCAAGTGTTGAATCAGACTTTAGTTCCACCTGGAGTAAATCCACAAGCTACTCTGCAGAATAAAAAGCCATTCAAAGTAGCTGCACCTTCACCAGCTTTGAGAACACTTTCATGATCAATCATTATAAAACATATCATATATATTATTCTGAAATGGACCAATCTGCACAACGACTACTTTTACTGTCTTTACTTTCACTATATTTTTATAATACTTTTCTACTTTTACTTGAAGAACATTTTGAATGCAGGACTTTTACTGTAACACTCTGGTATTTCTACTTTTACTCAAGTACAAGATCTGAGTACTTATTCCTTTACTCAAGTACAATATCTGAGTACTTCTAATTTCACTACAATATCTGAGTACTTATTCCACTTCTGGTAGTGTATTAGTCTGAATTGTAGCTACAAAATCACACAGAGCTGCATAAAAATAGAATAATATGTACACGTGTGTACAATGATTTGTAGGTAATTTTGACTACTCAAGACACCTCACTTATACATCTTCAAAGTATTGGCTTTCAGAATATTAAACTTGTTTCGGCAAATTCAGATGATAAATACAACTTTGAAGCTTGTAACGGCATAATTACAAGCAGAGAACGGACTAATGTAACGTCACAGCAAGCATAACAACAGCCGTGTGTTATGAACACATACGCAAGAATGACATCATCTGTTGCTTAGTGACTTTTTTAACATTTAGTCTTAACACAAACGTGTGAATGTGTAAGGTTTACCATTATATTCAAATGTGAACAAAAATTGACTGTCTTTGTGTACCGGAACACTGAAAAATGCATTTGAGACATCTATGGCAGTAAATATGTTGCAGAGGCTGGAACTTTTGGAGTAATCAGATAAGAATTCCGGACGAGCGTGCATGCACAGCTGCATTTACATCGTAAATCCTGGACAAATCTCCACTCGTCAGGAGGTTTGTCTCTGATCTTTTTGACAGGAAACACTGGAATCGTTACACGGAATAATGACCCCTTGTTTAAGCAGAGAGGTAAACACTGGCCATCAACAGCTTCACGTTTCAATGGGTACGGTACGTGAACGTGGACATTAACCCTACGTCATATCTGTGAGCTGCCCAGAGTGAGTATGGCACATCTGAAAGCGCGGCAGGAAGCTCAGAGATATGAGAATTACCTTATCCTCAACCAACAGCAATGTGCGCAGAACGGCTACGTTCGTGCACATTTTCCTTTGATACAGGTCACGTGACATAGAGTACATGACATATTCTGTGTGTGTAGGTGCCCAATCAGTGACTGACTCCCAATCCTTAACGATTGGACCCAAATCCCTCCATCTATCAGTGGGGCCCCCTGGCTAGTGAAATGTGTGGACCGCCCCTGGGATTTGACACAGCTGGTTGTGTCTTGTGTGTGTGTGAGTCTAACAGAGATAGTGCTACCCAGCGAATTCCAATACATTTTTTAAATATGAGCTCATCATTCACACATTCTAACAGTAAAACTCTCATCATAGCATTTACACGGATCTTTCAACCCCGTTAGCAGTACAATGCAAAATGAGAAGTTTCCACACAGCAGGTGGAAAACCACGTTGACCAGTCAAACGCAACAACTCCTGAAAATCAGGATATGTCAGCAGCCCATTGATACACATTCACCAGTTCTTTATCATCAAATGACACTTTTTGAACCATCGTAGGAGATGGCTGTCGGACTTTAAGACCCTCATTTGTGGAAAAATGAGGTCCAAGCCGAACCGGAGAACCAGATCTCTGCCCAGTAAATGTATTGGGCAGGCAGATGATAAAATAACTGTTTTTTACTGATGTGGGAAATGGATTACTGTCAACACCGTTATCTCCACTCTGAAGTGGTACAGAAACTTCTCCTTTTCATAAACCCAGCATATGAATAAATCTATCACTACATTTGCATTCAGGCAAATCTACCCTTTTTTTTACCACAGAATGTGTAGCCCCAGAATCAACCAAAAATGTGTGGGACATTTCTTAACGCAAACATTCACTGTCATATTTCAAATATGTACCCTTTTTAATTACAGACATGTCCTCTAATTCTTCTAATTTCTCAATAGCATGTATGATGCGTGTGTGTGTGTGTGTGTGTGTGTCACTTCCCTGGTTAGATGCTGCTTGGCATGGGGTCCGTCTCCCCCGACCGAATTCCTTCCTCCTCCACTCCCTCCCTCGACTGTTAGTTTGAAGAATTGTCTTTGTTGTGGTCCGATTTATCCGATCAAAAGTTATTTTTCTTCTTCTCGTGTGGGCATTCAGCGAACCGATGACCCGTCTGTCCGCAGTTAAAACAGCGATTGTAGTTATTGCTCCGGCCTCGGAAACCCCCTTGTCTGCCCCGGCCATCACTTTGGGTCCAGGTGGTTGTAATAGCCTGGACCATGGTCAGCTGGCCAGGGAAAGCAGGGCATGTAGTTATTCCTTTTTGGAGGTGTTCTTTTCTGTAGAGTTCAGCTTTCTTCGCGTCTCTTTTCTTTTTCTCTCTCTTGTCATGGATCTTTTTCAGTCCTGCTTCTTCTTCTTCATTTTCTTTTCTCTGTCTCTCTTCGTCTCTGCTCCCTGTCTGTGTGTCTTGCTGCGCAGCTGCTCCAGCGGCGGCTGGTATGTTGACCTCTGGTCCAGCAGCAGCAGCCCCTCCAGGAGCCTCCACAGCAGGTAGCAGACGGGGGGAGGAAGGGGGGAATGGGGAACTTAGGTGAGGGAGAGGGTCCCGCACGCCTGAAACCAGAGGATAAAGGGAAGCATGTGATTTATATTCTGGAGGAAACACAAAACACTTTTTATCTTTCTTTTCAGTCTTATCCTCAGCCTGTATCTTTTTTATTGCCGCGGCCAATTGCCTTTCACGGCACTCTGCTTCATCCTCCCAGTATTTTAAACACTTTCTATGAGTGTCCAGTCTCTCTAAATCTTTTACTTTAATTTTACTCTTCTTCTTCATTCCATCTTCACACTCTTGTAATTTATCCCTTAGGTTTTTGATTTTTAATTTACTCAAAGAACCTCCCTTAGGAAATCCGAACATTTCCGTCCATATATTTAATTTAGCCAGACTTTCTTCACCATATTTTGCTCGCATGACATCAACTATCGGACCCTCAGGAGGCTGTACATACCCCCTCCCCTGCTTTGCCCCCATAGCAAAGTCTTTTAAAGTGTCACCAAAACACTCCGTGTCACCAAAACACTATTAAAGTGTCACCAAAACACTCCGTGTCACCAAAACACTATTTTTCATCCGTCGATGCTAGATATGCCAAATATCTCTGTTTTCGAGCAGTCCCTCTCCTGATGTCATGGAGTTTTAATTACGTTTAACTTTAAACAATTTAGACTTTGCACATCTCACCGAGTATTGAAAGCCCTTTGAGTTCGTTGGATCTCGTGAAGTCAATCGGTTCCACCCCTCGCGCTGGTCCCCTCGTCCTGTACGTTTTATGTCGGGGTAGAGGAGGATCCAAGATCCCGGAGCAACCCACCAGCGTCCAGAGGTTTCCCCGATCAAGCATACAGAGATCCTGCCGACAACGCCATTTGTTATGGAAATCTGGCTCCCAAACACGGCTCTGGAGAGTACAAGTCAAATGATAAAACAAATAAATGGTGAATCAAGCAAAGCTGTCTTTTGGTTATTTATTTGAAGCTTCAAATACACGACATAATAATATATTGTCACCGGTCGGGCAGAGTATGGAAAGTCTGCCCGAGAGTGCGCAGAACAATGGAAAAGCAAAGGTTATATAGAAAAGGAGTGGGAAAGAGAACAATCTGGGTTCACACAGTCAGATTGTTGATGAGACACCCAGTGGCCTTGAGTAGATAGCATAACGGAACTTTGTGTGACTGTGTATGAGTCTCCCAGTCTGCTGAAACAGCTGTGGCCTTGCAGAGACTGGGAAACTCATAAGAGAATATAATAGAATAATAATGGTAAAAGCACAACAAGAGGAAATAAGAAGCATTTGGTTTAAACATATGAAAGATATAAGGATAATAATAAGAATGATAATAATAAAATTTTCCACTACAGTCATTCAAAATAAGCACCTCTTCTCACGTCACCATAGCAAGGAGGGCCGTCTGGTGAGACATCTCACTTCATGTTACTCTGAGAACTGGGGTTACGTAAGTAACCTATAGGTCTCGTTCATAACACTCCGTTTGATGTCTCACTATGGGAAATTGTAGCTCCCGTATTGCCAGACGAGCTTATCTCGAAAATCACCAACCAACCAGAACTTAACAGGTAGAGTCCCGACTCAACAAGGTGCCCAGCACTGCTCCGGCCACGCTTGGAGCGGAGACGTCTAGCCTGTAAAAGCGGACAAAAGTGAGCGACGAGGACCAGCTCGCCGCTGCACAGATGTCTTGGATGGAAACACCCTTGAACAAAGCCCAGGATGTAGCCAGGCCCCGAGTCGAGTGAGCCCGCAGACCCGAAGGTGCTTGCAAACTCTGACTCGTATAGGCCAAACAATTGCCTCCACAATCCAGTGGGAGAGCCGTTGCTTAGTAACAGGCTTGCCCTTGTGAGGGTTAGCCCAGGACACAAAGAGTTGGTCATTAAGACGAAGCTCCTTTGATCTGTCCATATATGTCTGTAAAGCACGGACTGGACACAACAGATCCTGCTGCTGTTCCCCGGAGGAGACCAGCGGCGGAGGAAATGCCTCAATGTCAATTGGGGTACACGAACCAACCACCTTTGGTGTAAAGGCAAGGTTGGGCTTCAACAACACTCTCGTTCGCCCAGGGGCGAACTGAGTGCATGAAGGATGTACAGACAGCGCATGAATATCACTGCCCCGCTTGGCGGATGCCAGGGCCAGTAACAGCACTGTCTTGAGTGACAGATGTTTCATGTCAGCTCCTTCCAGGGGTTCAAATGGGGTTATTCTGAGCCCATTTAAAACCACTGCCAAGTCCCATAAGGGCACCAGCGACCTGGAGACAGGGAGGAGCCTGCGAGCTCCCTTCATAAAAGGGCAGACCAAAGGATGTTGGCTAGCCCAAATGGCATGCAGCAATAGCAGCCAGGTACACCTTGATCGTGGAGAAAGCTCTGTGTTTATCGATCAAGTCCTGTAGAAATGATAAAATCACCCCGACAGGACATTGAAAGGAGATGTGTCCTTCTTGAAGGCACCACTCCTCAAACACCCTCCACTTACAGTCATAAAGAGACCTGGTGGAGGAAGCTCTCACACTCTGAATAGTGTTTATCACCTTCTGAGGGAGTCCCACTGTATTCAGATTGTACCACTCACGGGTCAGGCCCATAGTGCCCCGCACTCTGGGCGTGGGTGAAGGATCGCCCCCCCCCCCCCCCCTGAGACAATCTGTCCCTGCGTAGTGGGGGCTGCCATGGCTGCCCGCACAACAGCTGATATATCTCCGCCAGCCCGTACGTTGCGGGCTAGGGCGGAGCCATCAGGATAAGTGTGTGGCGTTGCTCCTTCACTCTGGCCAGAGTTGGGGGTATCAGAGCCAGGGGTGGGAACGCGTACAGAAAACCCGGAGGTCAATCGTGTACGAGTGCGTCCACGCCTAACAGTGCGTTTAAATCGTGCATTAAAGAGAACAGCTGTCATTGAGCATTTTCTCTTTATGTGAACAGATTTAATGCGGCTCTGCCGTAACGCACCCACAGCGGACTCACGATCCTTGGATGTGGAGTCCAGTCTGCAAAGAGTGGTGCACCTCTGGACAGTAGTTCTGTCCCGAGGTACATCACTCCTGGTACATGCGTCGCTCTCAGAGAGAGGAGACGTCTGCCGCTCCAAGGGATCAGTTTGTGTGCCAGTGTGTGTGACTGGAGACAACGCAACCTCCCTTGGAGGTTCATACACAATACTGTGGTCGTGTTGTCTGTCCTCACGAGGACATGGTGTCCTCTGAGAGAAGGCAGACAGCGTTTTAGGGTGGGGAACACCGCTAAAAGCTCCGGATGATTTACGTGCGCCCGCTGGAGGTCTCTGCTCCAGAGACCCCTCACCGGGCGACCTTAAATACCCTATCAGCCTGTCAGACATGCGTCCGTGGTGACCACCTTCTGTGAAAGGACAGCACCCGTAGGCGCGCCCCGTACTAGAAAATTCGGGTGCGGCCAGTAGCGTAGTGCCACTACGCATTTCATAATAAACAATACTCTCCGCACGCTGTGGCGTATTATGAGACCCATGTTGAGCAGGTGCTTTACGAGGACATTTGTCTGCGTAATCTGACTCTGCTCGGCGGGCATTATAGATAAAACCCTCCTTTCTAGGAGAGAGAGAATCTCTCTCTCCAGAATATGGGTTGACTCTCCCCGGGCTTGTGAAAACAGATAGCCCGAGAAGCGAGGGGGGGTGACGGTGACTTGGAGTCTCTAGCTCCGTGTAACTGTCTTGAGAAACCCAAGCAGATGTCGTGAGCATCTCCCGCTGTATGCTCCTTAGATCAGCTGAGATGTCACGTCTCTTCCCCTCTGAGTCTCTATTTGTTGTGTTATGGGGCCCTCCAGTGTCTGAGCACTGTGGTGCCCCATTTCGACAATCCCCACCGACACAGCGCATGCGTGTGGCGGTGGTGCCCTTATGGCTCCAGCCGGCACTGCGCATGCGCGTGACGGTGGTGCCTTCACTACCCCAGCCGGCACTGCGCATGCGCGTGACGTTGGTGCCTTCACAGACCCGTCAATTGTCCGCCCTTTGAGAGAGGCCGTAGCTGCTCTCAGAAGGGGAACAGTTGACGGACTGTTTATTGTTTTTATTGTTTTTCTTTTCATTTTTTCAAGCTGCGCCCTTGGCTCGAAGCCTGGATGCTTCAGCGGAAAATGTTTTATGACAGAAAAATCAATAAGTGTGTGACATGTGTTTATGCGGATTTGAGGATGGTGTTGAGGCATCTCTCGAGGCGGCGGGAACACATTTAGAGCTGGGGAACCGTAGACTTCCAGCTTCCAGCAACCGTAGCCGCTCGCTTCTTCTTCCTCGACTGCTGGCCGACATTCTGGGTTGGCTACGCCTCGGCTGCAGCCGGAACCGGAGATTTTCTAGGCCAGCTCGCCCTCGTCCCCTGCCTGGGCTGGGGACTCGGGGCGGACTGCGACCTCTGCGAAGGCAGCGGCTGGGCCCTTCGAGGGAGTCAGAGGTGGAGGGCCTCGTCCTCCTTCTTTTTCGACTCGCATCTCCTCTGCATGGAGGCAAGAGCGGAGCCGGAAATCCCCTCGGGAACGATGGGCATGTCAAGCACATCCTCCTTTTCCCGGTCTGGGAGGTTGGTGAGGTTGAGCCATCTAGCTCTTTCCTGCACCACCATGATCCCCATTGTTTTGCCCGTGGCCTGGACGGTGCAGCGTTGGACACGGAGACAAATGTCTGTGACCGCGGCCAACTCGTCCAGAACGGCCGGTCCAGGATTACTCGACATATCCTCACAGAGCTCCGCTTGGTATGCGGTTAGCAGTGAGGAAACGTTCAGAGCCCTGGCGGACAACGCTGCGGCTCTGTAGGACCGTTCAGTCATGGTCGACAGGAAACGGTCCACCTTCGCTGGCAGCGTGGGGTTCCTGCTTGGTGACGGGCCCATCCTCGGTAGGAGGTGGGCTGCCACCAGCAGTTCCATCGGCGGTATGCGGAGCAGGCCGAGCCTCTCCATACCGTCGCAGTCTAGGGAGGAGGCACCCTGGATTGGGGCCTTGTTGCTAAAGGGTCGGTGTCCTCCACGAGACCGAGACCTCATCCAACATCTCCGGGAAGACCGGGAGGAGTTGCCTCCTTGTCCTCGTTGCTTGGGGAGGATGTTTCCCCTCGTAACGGGACCTGGCGGTCTCCTTGGCCATTTCGGGCCACGGGACCACGGGATGTCTAGCCTGGACGCAGTGCGCTGACACGCGGCCTGCAGGTCCATGCTCAGACAGGGCGAAGCTGGAGTGCTATCGCCCGGGAGAGCAGCCATCGCTCCCGGCTTTGCCGTTTGAGCCGATGACATGAAGATATCTTCTTCTTGCTCATCCGAATCAGACAGGAGGGACTCAGAGGTGTCCTCTTCGTCCTCCATGTAGTCTAATTCCAGGACATCCTCCGCGGGCGAGACCATGGTGAGGTCTCGCCGGGAGCTCCCGCCTGGTGAGACGTGGGGCTCCGTTCCCGCGTCTCTTGCCGCCACCGGGTCCCGGCGTGGGATCCCGGTTCCGCAGCTGCCGCTGTTAGTGAGCCCCAGACCAACACAGTGAGGGGCTCAGTCTCTGCGGCGGACGCCCCCGTGTCTTGATTGCCACACGGCGAATCAGTGGACATGAGGGAGTCCTGTTCCAACAAGCTAGCTTGGTGTGCTAGCCGTCGGTGGAGGCTCTTTCGGGTGAAACGGGCACAATGCCCGCACGAGCCGGGGTTGTCGATAGCCTCCTGGGCGTGTTCCAGCCCAGGAGGCTATCGACCGAAATGTTTTGGATTTGGGTTCAGTCTGTGGACTGTTAAGCTTGTCCGGCTACTGTAGAGATGTGCTCTGAAGCGAGAAGAGGTGTTTGAAAGACGCATGCGTCGTGGCGCAAGCTACTTATAGGGGGTGATTCCCTGACGTTGACGTCAAGATCACCAGCCAATCAGGATTGGCGTAATGAGATTGATGCTTCTGTTTGCTCCGCGATGAGGCGCATCCCATAGTGAGACATCGAATGGAGTGTTATGAATGAGAACTGACAATACCTTTATTTCAAGGATATGGCACACGGATAGTCAGAACACAGTCACAGACAAACGACGAACCAACACTGAACACAGGAAGAGACAAGACTAAATACAGGGAGGGGTAATCACAAGACGAGAAACAGCCGGGCAGGGGAGGAGAAACACAAGGGCCACAGGTGAACACAATCAGACAACTATAGACACACCAGGGAAACTAACGACAGGAGGAAACACACAGGGAAAAGGACCAGACAATATACCGAGAGGAAAACATGACAGGGAGAACAGCAAAACACCCAAAACAAGACATACAAAACGTGACATAACACAATAATCGTAACATTCTGTTTTCATCAAAAGGCCAAGATCTGACTCCCTTAAGAAAAGACAGAAACATCACATACGTGAGCTCCTCTCTGAGCGTCTGATGATTGGTATGAGAGGTCGGTAGCGATTCTTATCACCAAAGCAGCAAAAAGTCAAAGAAAATCTTATCTTATCTTTTTAAATTCTTGTGGCCCAGAACACATTTGCCTTAATAATAATAATAATAATAATAATAAATTACATTTATAAAGCTATTATAAACAATTAAGACACTCTTAACGAAATTATGTTTCTAGTTACCACCTGTGCCACACTTAAAGGTCCCCTATTATACTGTTTTTCATCAATATATAATAGGTCTCAGATATATACAAAACATGTCTCTGAAGTGTTTGGCTTGAAATACCAAACAGATCATGCATTGCAGCATCCCATAAACCCCTCTGTTTCAGCCCTGTTTCCAAAGTGCAGATTCTCTGTCTTTTACTTTAGATGAAAATAAGGAGCCCCTCCCCACGCCCCTATGAGAGATATTTGGTTAAAAAGAACACAATGGTGCTCTAGGAGGAGATTCAGGTGATAAGGGGGGGGTTATAAAAGACATGAAAAAGTGGATTTTTCACAATAAATGACCTTTAATGTTCCATTACCACATGCAGGAAAACTTACATTTTTCTATTTTTACAATCTGTTCTGTCTGTCTAGACTGGTTTAACACTTGGACTCCTTTTATTTTTCTTCTTCTTCATTTGTTGTGTTTTATGTATTACTATGACTGCCTGAGTGTGACGAAGGTAACTTCACTATGGACTGACGGCTTCATGCCGGGTAATGTGGCACTTTATTAGCGTGATTGCACAGTGTGTGTTGTCTGTGGCTGATGATTGTGTGCACCTGGTGTCCTGTGTTGTCTCCTCACCTGTGTCTTGTTGTGGTGATTGGAGTGTGGGTATTTGGGCTCTGTTGCCCTGTCTGTGGGGAGGGCTGGGTGTGTGTGTGAGATCCTTGTGGCTGCAGGATGTGGATGAGGAGAACAGCAGGATTGAGGCTGTGAACTTTGTGCCCATGTTTTTAATAAATGCCCACGCCCGGTTATATTTTTGGACGTTCTGCGTCTGCCTCCTGGCTTGGTCTGGGCAGCTCAACGGTCAGCTTCACATTGAGCATGAAGAAATCCCTCATTGAAAATAATGCACAGGGTGTTTCTCTGGAGCCATTGAGCAAACTTTCCACACAGAGCTTTCTTTATGATTGTTGTAATTCATGGATAGTTTCACAGTAAATCACAATTCAGAAAATAAAAAAACACCCAACACTCAGGTGCATGGGGGTGACGCTATGTTCCAATAATTGCTAGAAGCTGGAACATGCATGTAGGGTGTAATTACAGTATTAGAATGCCACAGGGCTTTTTTCCAGAAAATGAGTGAATGAAATATTGATGTTTCCGAGATTTGATTTAACCAGCAAAACTGTATGTTTTCCATGGAACTAACCCGCCTATGTTACACTATTGATCAATGTCCTAGTCTCTTGTTCACGGATGCAAAAGCAAAGCAATGGTCATGCAGAGAATCAAAAGTGCTGATTATCCTAAGTTGAGTACAACTTCTTAGATATATCTTTTTTGTGCTAATTCTGATTGGATCTTAAGGGAAAAATCAAAGTGCATTTTAACATGGGAAGGATTTTTTTTAATGCAATGCCAGTTAACACATGTCCTGGAAAACTTGTGGTTGAAAAATATTTCCTATTCTACCTGTCATCTCCACTTGATCTATTTTTTCATTCTAATGTGCTAGCAGCAAGAAACCATTTGCATTTTTCTGACATCTCCGACAGAAAGCATTATTGCCGTCTTATCATGTGATGGGGAACACTCTGGGCGCTTTGAGTCTTTAACCTGCATTTAAACAGTCTGTGCTTTCATCCTCTGAAATGGTTAAAGATCAAGGGGTGTAAGAGAATGGTTTTGTGTGGAGCAGCTGCATACTAGACGTGTACAGCACAAAGCAATTTAGGGTCACGCTTTATTTTCACGGTTTGTGGAGTAAGACATAAACCCCGGCAAATTACAACAGACTGCTACACACCAGTTAAAGAACCACCTGAGATAAAGGGCTTTGATGCTGGGTCCACCCCACACCCCACCTGCAGCAGCCATCCATCAGCAAAAATCCAAAGGCAACCTTAGGCACAGAAATCCTCTTCTTATTACCACAAAGCATTGGCATTGCTGAATATCTTGATAATCTGCCAAATGTGGTAGGTTGTAGCTTTAATCCCAAAACAAAACAATGATATAGTATCGAATGCTCTGTAAAGAGCTATCATACCACGAAAGAAAACACCCTTTGTCTTTAAACCTGTTGAACCCCATTCCTGTTTTTCAGGTCTCAGGCTCGAAAATGACATTCCCAGAACAAATGACCATATCTTCCCTTCTAAAAGGGGAAAATTAATACATTTTTTTCTCAAAGTAATGATAAACCTCTGAGTTGGATGTAGAAGAATCAGAATCAATATAGATGTTTTTTATTTTAAAGAAAATTCAGATTGAACACAGTAAAAAAACTGTAAATGATGGTGTCCGTCCAAAAAATATAATAATAATAATAATAAATTGGATTTATATAGCGCTTTTATAATACCCAAAGACGCTTTACAATATGAGGGGGGGGGGGTAGATAGACTGGGGCAGGTAGACAATAGACTAAGAAAAAACAACAAAAACGACAAAACAAAACACAGTGGCAGTCAGGAGGAGGTCGAAAATGAGTGGGGGGGTGTTTTACGGATAGAGAGAGGTGAAAAGATGGGTTTTGAGGCGGGACTGGAACAGAGTGAGGGACTCGGACTCACGGAGGTCTTGGGGGAGGGAGTTCCAGAGTTTTGGGGCGGCCACAGAGAAGGCTCTGTCTCCAAAGCTCCGGAGATTGGCAGTGGGGGTGGAAAGCAGGCCGGCCGAGGTGGATCTGAGGGTCCGGGGAGGATGGTAGGGGATGAGAAGGTCAGTGAGGTACGGGGGGGCCAGATGGTGGAGGGCTTTATAGGTAAGGACCAGGAGTTTGTAGTTGATGCGGTGAGTAACGGGAAGCCAGTGTAGTTCTTTGAGGACCGGGGTGATATGGTGCCATGATTTAGTGTGGGTGAGAAGTCTGGCGGCTGCGTTCTGAACACGCTGGAGTCTACTGAGGGAGGTGGAGCTGATGCCGTATAGGAGGGAGTTACAGTAGTCGAGGCGGGAGGAGATGAAGGCGTGAATGAGTCGCTCAGCTGCGGGGCGGGTGAGATAGGGACGGATTTTGGCAATGTTGCGGAGATGGAAAAATGAGATTTTGACAACTTGGCGGATGTGGGAGTCAAGGGAGAGGGTGGGATCGAATATAACCCCGAGGTTGCGTGCCTGGGTTGAGGGGGAAACAGGGGTGCCATCGATGGTCAGTGTGAGGTTGGGGGTTTTACTGAGGGTGGATTTGGAGCCGATGAGGAGGAGTTCAGTTTTATTGCTGTTTAGTTTAAGAAAGTTTTTTTGCATCCAGGATTTCAAGTCAGTCAGACAGGATTCAATGTGGGTGATGGGGGGGTTATGGAGGGATTTGGTGCTGAGGTAGATTTGAGTGTCATCGGCGTAGCAGTGGAAGTCCAGGTTGTAGTAGCGGAGAATCTGACCAAGGGGGAGGATGTAGATGATGAAGAGGAGGGGGCCGAGTACTGAGCCTTGGGGAACACCTTGGGTGACTGTAGCGGTGGCAGAGGAGTGGTTGTTGAGGGAGATGAAGTGGGATCTGTCGGAGAGATATGACTGGAGCCACCTGAGTGCAGTACCTTCGATACCGATGTCTTGGAGTCGGGATATGTTGTACTTATAGTGAAAACTACCCTTGGATGATGGGTTAGTAGACTAAAAGCTTTAGGAATCCAAAGTACAACATATAATAAGTACCCTGTATCAAGATTGATGCAAAACAAGTGACATTTCACCTTTTTAGAGGGTTTTAGCAACAACAAAAAAACACCTTTTGGGGTCATTTGGGTGGATTTGCCGTTTCTCTGGAACTCATTGGTCAATTTTGGTGATTGACATCTCTTTTGAACCGTTAGAGCCAATATAATCAAAGGGGAAGTTCCACATACACAAACACGTTACCATTGAGGAGTGAGAGTGACACGCACGCAGTCGAAAGCTATGTTACGCTCTGAAAACTGAAAACTGAAACCTAGGCTCAAACTAGTAAATATGAAGATGGATTATCAGTAATCATTTCAAAGTGACACAGACACATTGGATTAACCATTGGATTAACCTTCAGCAGCGTTTTTATCGTTTTGATGCCATTGAACACAACTTTTGATCAGAAACAGCAAAAGGTAAGACATATTGGCCGTGTTTGCTACCTAAAGCTGCGTTGTGTGATGTCTGTTTTTGCTTCCGCTGTTGCGAGTTCTGATCGCTCAGTGATGATACTTATATTTCAGCTTGCTAATCGATATCTTGTTTGTGAAGATCTGATAAGTAATAAGAATACTTTACCTTGAGTTCTGTGCTAAGTGTGTTAGCAATTTTTCGCTCAGGGCTAATTCAGAGCCTTCGTTATTACCCTTATGTTTCGTTTTGCTAAAAATTGTTAATATTGTCTGTTGGCTGAGTTTCTTCCCGTTAAGTGAGTATGACACATTCATAGTTTGTTAAATGTTAAGAAGCCCTCAGATGCTGTTTCATGGGGCTTAACTGGAATGGCTCCTCATTATATTCACTTACCACCAGTGGCGTCTCCAGAGTATTTATGTTGGGTAATCTATGGTAGGGCTAACCCATGAGTGGTGGGGCTCAAGTCAGTATTTGTAATGTAATTACATACACGCTATATCGCACCCCTTGACGGTGAAACGCACACGTGAGGCTTTTATTAGTCTCCTTTTATCAGCTAAATTACATCGAGAGCAACAGGTGTGAGTTAAACAATACAATAGCCTATTCTGCTAATTCCACGTTGTTACAACATGCTACGCAGCGGCAGAAACAAGAAAAGTTGGCATATATAATTGACACGGAGAGAGAGAGAGAGAGACACAGGTAAACAGAGAGAGACATACACAGCACACAACAGGTGGCCTGTGTCTCTATTGTCATACAAAACACTTTTTCAAATTACCCATTATTACAAAATATATTCAAAACTCACTATTCACTCTTCAGGTGGGTCGTGTGACTCTGGCATCTGTTCGACTTGTACCTCAATGCGAGGGCGTTTAAGAACAAATCTATCCATCCGACTGCAATTTACTTAACGCGAGTTTGGGGTCACTGTGAACGTGACGTATCGACGTATCAGTAATGCATGACGCAGCAGACCCAACGTTTCGTTGCTCTGATTGGCTGTAGGTCTGTTCAAATTGCATTCGGAGGCATTTTGATCCAACCGCGGTCGCGCTGATATTATAACGCGAGAGCATGTTCACACCTTTAGTGTATAAAACTCCCCCACTACTTAGACTATTCCTTGCACCCCTCTAGCATAAGCCCGAATGGTCTCAACCATATTGCGTCAGTAACGTGCACTTCAGGATCAGTTTGTGTGTTGTGGACACGACCAGTAGATTTTCGCAATCCGTGTTCTCAACATGCTTACTTTAACATAATTTTTCATGGCGGGCTAAGGTAGGGCTAAGCCATTTCTTGGTATGGCTGTAGCCTACCCCAACCATACCCTGGCACCGCTACTGCTGACCACTGATTTTTCTTTTGCCGGATGAAATGGATCTTGAATGCAGCTGTCTCAATTGTGGCAATTGCACTTAATCTCTCTGATGTGACACATCTCTTTTTCTGCTTGAACAAGTTATTTTAATGTTATATTACTTGTTTTATACATTTAAATACAAAATATAATATGCCATCTCCTAGAAATTACATTTACTCTGTCTGCCCAGAATTGGAAGGGACTTCAGAGCTTGTCCCGAGAATAGGTGTTGGGACTGATCAGGGAATTTGCTGGAAAATTAAATGTCTATCTTGCGGATGTAAGCCCCAGACAGAAGGCCAACAATGTGTTTTTGTGAGGTCACAGCAGACTTGACCACTGAGTTCTTATTAATTCAAGTTGCATTTGTGCCAAATTCACTCAAGGAGCTCCTGAGATAGAAATACCAAAATATAATTCCTACAAAAAGCAGATGATACAAAAACAATCTTCTCTACTGTACTGTTTTCCCACTTTAATCTGCTAATGTTGATGTCGTTCATAACAGCTGGCCTCTATGGTGCGAGCATTTTAACTGAATTTGAATTGTCATAGTAGGAAGAGCACAGGTGAAATTGATAATTAACAATGACACAGTCCATTAAGTGTCACAGTAAGCAATTCAAGTTAACCAGCATGCACAACACCAGGGCCTCCCCTAAGTGTAATGTAGCTCATTAAAGTTGTTAAATACACCTGTACTTCTCCCACAATGAGTCGTCAACATGTTTGCCGTGAAAACACTTCTATTACAAGTGGTGGATCAATACACAGCGCATTTAGACCCTTTTTTCCAATTGTCAAATCACTCAATACCGTATTGTGACTTGGGGTTTTACATTTTGCTAAATCTATTACAAAGAAAAACTAGAAAGATCACATCATGGACATTATTATTATGACCCTTAACTCAGTACTTAGTTCACATTTGGCAGCGATTTCAGCCTTGATGCGTTGCACACTTTTATGTTCGATTGGTTTCAGGCTATGGCTGGGGCTCAATGACATAGCAGAGTTGTCCCTAAACCACCCCAGCATTGCCTTAGCTGTTTGGGCCACTGTCCAGTCTGAACACTCTGAACCAGGTTTCCATTATAGGAACATTTGAGTACTTTTGGTTTTGTACTTTTCTAGGGCCCAATAGGCGCATTCACACATACAAAGGTTCATGAGAACTTAGTTCATGAGAACTCTTTAGTTCTCGAGAACTCTTTAGTTCTCATGAACTAAGTACAGATCGCGTTCACACCGGAATAAGTCCCTGGGGGAGGATTAGGCAAATGAAGCTGCTGACGTCACTTCTTCTTCTTCTGCTTTGGGTTTACTGGCAGGCCGCAAACCACTTCACGGCGTATACTGCCACCCAAAGTCCCCGGCCGGAAGTCCCCGGAGTTGGGGACTGGCTTCAGTAGAAGCTGCTGGGACTCCCAGCAGCTTCTACTGAAGCCTTCCGAGTAAATCGCCAGAATGCCGACACCTCTCATCTCCACCGCTCCCATGTTTTATTTTGTGTTGCCATAAGTTAGTCTCTCTGCGTTTCTGCGCTGGGCTAATGCTAATGCGAGGATAATAAAATGGCGGCTTCACAACACTTTTTGGGAGTTTTACGGGGCGTGGTTTGCAATCCACCCAGCCAATCAGACATAGGAACCTTTTTCTCCCACGAAAGTCCCTGCTCTCTAGCAGGGACGGAAAAGGGGGTGAACAGGTTCTCATTAACTAATTTTAGTTCCGGCTCTTTTTGGTGTGAACGCAACATTTCGGAACTATATCGGAACTAAAGTGGGAAAAGTACTGCGGTGGGAACGCGCCTATTGTGTTCTTTGCAACCTCCAATGCAGCAGGATCTTCTTTTGTGCCTATAGATACAACCGTGACTCTGAGCTATGCAGGCTGGTCCTTTGATAACATGCTTCTCTTTTTTGCTTTGATAAGCATTGTTGCTGTGAGACCTCATATATACAGGTGTGTGGCTTTCAATGAACGGAATTGACAACAGATCCGTTGATGACGCTGTCAACCTGGCAATCCATCACACTCTACAACACCTGGAATCCCCCAACACCTACGCCCGCATCTTGTTCCTGGACTTCAGCTCCGCTTTCAACACTATCAACCCGGAAAAACTCTTCAATAAATTAATGGACATGAACACTGACCCCTGCATCTGTCACTGGATCCACAGCTTCCTCTGGAACAGACAACAACGGGTCAAAATAAATAACTCCACATCTCTCCCTCTGCACCTCAGTACAGGAGCTCCACAAGGCTGCGTCCTATCCCCCTGGTTATTCTCACTCTACACAAACCAACTCATATCCCAGCACCCCACAGTCAACATATATAAATACGCAGATGACACAACAATAATAGGACTCATCTCAAATAATAATGAAACACAATACCTCACTCAGATCCATCAAGCAGTCACCTGGTGCTCAGAAAACAACCTCCTACTTAACACAGCAAAAACCCAAGAAATAATCATCGACTTCAGGCGAAAGCCACAGACCAAATCACCTCTATCTATCTCCGGCAAACTCATTTCCACCACAGAATCACTCAAATTTCTTGGCACTCACATAAGCAATAACCTCAAATGGAAGACCAACACAGACCACATCTACAAAAAAGCCAACCAAAGGTTATTCTTTCTGCGGCAGCTCAAGAAATACAGAGTGAGGAAACATCTCCTAATCCAGTTCTACACAGCCATCATCCAAAGCATCCTCACACTATGCATCACCGTCTGGTACAGCAGTTCAGACAACCTCTCCCGGAATAAACTTCAACGAATCATCAATAAAGCATCAAAAATCACCGGCAGTCCCCTTCCATCACTCGAATCACTTCACCACCAACGAACTGTCACAAGGGCAAAGAAAATAATTTCTGACCCCTCCCACCCAGCTCACCATGTCTTCCAACTTCTGCCCTCAGGGAGGCGCTACAGGTCACTGTCCGCCAAAACCGCTCGCTTAAAAAACAGCTTCTTCCCCTCTGCAATACGGACACTAAATAACCCCAATGAACAATAATAATCCACCACACCTTGAATTTTAAATTATGATATGTCTTTGCCCTGTGCTGTGTGTTGTACTTTTTATTGTCTGTTTATTGTATGTTGAACTGTATGGAACAAGCTGTAATACTCTGCACTGAACACGAATTCCACCAGCCTGGCTGTGTGGTCATTAAAGATTCTAATCTAATCTAATCTAACAGGTTGACTCCAGTCAATGTTTACAACCAGCTTTAATGTGTTCAACGGCCCGTCTACACAGCAGCGTTAAACAAAATCTTCCAACGCTTCTGCCCATTCACTTTGAATGGGGTGACGTCATTTTGCCTCACTTTTCGCCGAACTGCATTGTGGGAAGCAAAGCGGAGATTTCCAGGCATCTCAGGATTCAAAAGTTGAGCAATGTTCAACTTTTGAAGCTGAGGTGGAAGCGTCAGCCAATCAAATCCCGTGTATGCAAATCTGACAGTACAAGCGTTAGCCAATCAAACCGCGTGTAAGCTGGGAGTGACATACCGCAGTTCATTTTCTATATTCCTAAAAATGGAGGAGAAATTAGTTATTGCGGTAGCAAATTTATGACCAGTCCCTATTAACTTTACCGGGATACAAACCGGAGGAACAGGCATGGAGGGAGGTGGCAGAGACAGTGGGTGAAACTGTAGGTTTTCGCCTGTTTGGGGAGTTTATATCCAGTTTACTTCGTTTTAACATTGCTATTGCTTTCTATGTCAGGGGCGGGAGATTCATGTGATTGGTTGTTGGTCGCGTTGCTCGCCTAAAAAATCCCCAAGCTTCAGATACGCACATTTTGCCTCGATCCCAACTGTTTGTTATCAGCTTGCAGCCAGGGAGGATAAATCAGCAGATCTGCCTGCACTGAGTGTGTGTGTGGGGAAGTCCGTGGATTGGTCAATTTGGACCAATCAGCGGGGGCTTAATGTAACGGCTCCACGGACGTAACGTAACGGCTCCACGGATTAGTCCATTTGGTTCCGGGTACCGCATGACCGTATCGCGTCATAGCTCTGGGCGTGGCTACTGGCCATCCTTACGTCACGATACCCAGGAAGTAAACAATGGAAAATGAGAAATCTCCAACGAGGCTTTTGGGGAGGTTGTTAGAGTTTTACTCGCTACAGGGTGTACTTTGAGGGTTTTTGACTCTGCAGACCGTTTACATGCATAAAAAACCTTCATAACACACAAGGGGACGGGTAATAACCGGAAAAGCATGACATGGGACCTTTAAGCCTTTGCATTTGCATGTTTGGCCTTGAATAGTCAGTAGCCTGACAACAGATCCAGATGCATTTGAAAGCACCTCAGAATAACAGAACCATATCATAAGCATCAAATGTGACCATGTACGACAGACAGTGATGTGCCATAGCGGAAAAAGCACAGGTGTTATTAATGACCTTAACGAGCTGCTGCTATCAAGCTTGCTGGGAAAAAGTCCTTGTATTCTTGTATGAAAAGTACACCATCTATAGACCACACATAAAAATGTTTTTATTTAGTGTATTAACAAATTGTATTATACATTTTATAGACACTTTTTTTTTACCTTTTCACAAACAACAGCATTATAAAAATAAAAGCACATGTAACATATATTGTGATCATGGTGTCGTTTTTATCAGCACATCTGGAATAATACATTGTCTATTGAGTTGTTGTTTGTCATTTTCTTACAAAAATGTGTAGTACAGTTTAAAAAGTGTATTGTTAAATGGAAAGCTAAAAACAATGAGGTGCCCATCATGTTCCAGGTTAAAAAGGGAGTTCAATGGGTAGTAAAACAAGGATGTATGTTTATCTTTGTACTGGGGGGGGAGTACATGTGATGAGGAAAGTACAAACAAAAAAACATGCTGGTGTTGAGATGTTTATATCTGTGAGATGCTTACATTGCTTGGGTAATTCTTCAGCAAAAGTTTTTGTTTACGTACATGAGCGATTTTAAATGTGTGCAACCTACAAACGTCATCACACTGGCAACATATCAGTGATGGCAGAGATTGAACTTATACTATCAACTGTCAAAGTTATTATTTTCATCCGTAGAGGAAAGAAAAAAGCTACAGTATGAGGCAAGTTTGGTGCTCCTTAAATCTACAATGTTGTACAAATGTATACGAAAAGCTGACATGAGGATCTAAAATGCACTCTTGAGATCCATGACGACAACAAAAATGTCCCCCAAATGTCCCCTTCCTCGACTCCAGAATTGTTCTTAACCGTCATCATGCCTGTGTGATAACTGCTCTGCCATCTGTGCACCTGGCCGCCTGCCCACTTATTAGCTACATAATTTGGTAGTTTCGTATTCCAACGAGTTGGGCTGCTTGGCACTGAAAGTCTGCAGCGCTGCCTGGATCCTGGCAACGTCCGTGGTGGACAGTTTGAGCCGGTGGCGCAGCAGACAGGAGAAAAGGTCCAGAGGCTGAGCTCCGGGCGGGGAGAGCCTGTTGACCCGGTCCCGGATCTCAAGCAGCTGCAGCAGAGCGGAGTCCTGCGATCCCTGAGTATAAGGGTAGTCAAGCTGTAAAATCAAGTCCTGGATCGCATCTTGGTCAAAATGCATACTATAGCCATATACCTGGATGCTGTTTATCTTCATGTAGCCGAGATTTTTCCCCGATTCCATGTACTCCAAGGGTTCATAATATACAGTTCCATTCCCGGTACTAGAGGCCCTCTGATCCGGCTGCGCAGGTAAAAGTGGACCGTCTCAAAAAATGTTTTCCACTTGTTGCCCAAAGTCAAAGTCCAGTTGTAGCAATCATAGGGAAGGTCTAATTTAGTCCTTTCCCAGTCTGGGTAGTTGTCCTGTTCAATGGTCATGATCCAACTCTCCGAGTGGCTCCCCCCAAACGGATTGATGTACACAGACAGCAAGGGGGTCCAGAGTGCTGTTCTTGGTAAGGCAGATCTGTAGAGACATCCCCAGGAGCATGTGGACATGGTTTTGGACTTGTATTTATTACTTTTCAGCGTCAGCAGCATCCTCTTCCGCCATGACGGGTCGAACCAGTTATTCAGCCTGACATCGTTGCTGACCAAAGATCCCGTGTATGCTGATGCGGTTGTCACGTCTCTGCAGAAGGTAGCGCAGCTCCAGGTCCTGCAGGTCTGTCTCGAAGCCGATGTAGTGATCCGTAGAGTCGGGCACCTCGTTGCGGCACAGGCCCTGACTCAGCATGTAGCCCTGGTTGCAGGTGGCGCAGCGGGAGCGGTTCTCGTAGGAGCAGGAGGCGCAGGAGGTGCCTTCGCCCACCGTGCAGGGGATCACACCCTGGCAGGGGGGGTGCTCGTAGGGACAGGAGCAGCTCCGGGTGTCCTCCTGGTAGGAACCGATGTGGTTGTTCTCACTGCAGTACATGATGGAGAGGATGTAGTTCAGCCAGTAGGTGAAGGGCCTGTTAAACACAAATAGAAGTATGTAAGATTTACCGGTAATACAAGATAAGCTACTCAAAACCACATGATTACTAGTATTAACTTTACATGGGATTTTTTTTAAATGAAAACAAAAATGTAAAAACACGTTTACCTTTTTCTTTTCTTTCATTTTATGTTGTATTAGTTTTCATCTCGTGCCTCTTTTGTTATTTGTTCTTTAACCTATATTTAAACAAGTTAATTAAAAACATAACATATATAATTTTGAGTTAATTATCAAGTTCTCTCTTTTCTCTTTCTGTCAACACAAAATTACTTTCATTACACATCCAAAAAAGGTTAAAATCAAATGTAATAAAACCATTGCTCGGAACCACATACATAAAACCTCCTGGGACTCGAGGAAAAAAAGTGTCTTCCTATTTCCTTTTTTTTGTGATTTCCTACCTATTTAGGCTTACAAAAACATTTTGCAATTTAGACTTTTTTTATTTTATTTTATTTTTAAAATGTTACAGTATGTCCACTGTAGAGGACGTCGGGATCATATTAGTTTGAAAAGACAGCCAAAATTAACAGATTGACTATGTAACGTATTATGGTTATAGAGTGATATTAATACAATAATACATTCACCTTATTTAAACATGAATAAGTAATTGATCTGAACATTGCTGTTTATTTGGTCAATACAAAACTAGCTTGTTTTTTGGTGAATCTTTCCAGATCTTCAAAGACTTTGTAGTCAATGTAGTGGGAAAGTACCTCATTGGACTCCAGTCAGCACGGGCTGTAGGGTCATCTGGACTAGTTTTATGGATGTGGTCTCCATTTGACCTGCTCATAGAAACAAACTAATTTTCCAGGAAAAAAAAGCTCCACTGAAAATAAAAACAACAATAAGACATACGTGCTACTCTTGGCCCACAGGGGGCCATGTCTTTCCAGCTCGTCCCTATCTGTCTCTATAGCCGCGTTCACACTGCGGTACTTTTCCCACAAAGGTTCATTGCAAACTTATTTCATGATCGCGATCACACCAAAAAGAGCCGGTACTAAAAGTAGTTCATGCGAACCTTTTACCCCCTCGAAAGTCCCTGCTAGAGAGCAGGGACTTCAGTAGAAGCTGCTGGGACTCCCAGCAGCTTCTACTGAAGCCAGTCCCCAACTCCGGGGACTTCCGGCCGGGGACTTTGGGCGGCAGTATACGCCGTGAAGTGGTTTGCGGCCTGCCAGTAAACCCAAAGCAGAAGAAGAAGAAGTGCCGTCAGCGGCTTCATTTGCCTAATCCACCCCCAGGGACTTTTTCTGGTGTGAACGCGATCTGTACTTAGTTCATGCGAACTAAAGAGTTCGCATGAACTAAGTTCGCATGAACCTTTGTGGGAAAAGTACTGCAGTGTGAACGCGGCTAATGTATCTATCTGTGCGCTCATGGAGCCTCCTGCATCTTTCCCCCCCTTCTTCTTGACCCTCTTCTATCCCAGGTGTGAAATCCTCATCTCTCTCATCATCTGAGAGCTCAAAATGTTAATCTTCCTGAACTATCTGGTACAGAAAATGTCTGCTTCAGTTCCATCTCCTGCAACAATATTGAGTCATAAAGTCCATGAAGATGGTTCTGACGTCCACTAGAATGGACATTTATAAAAGGGCTGTTATTTGAAAACTTGAATTATTTAATTGCTTTCAGAACTAATTATATAGTTCCTCACATGTTAATATACAAGAACATATATGATTTTCATTGAAAAAATTACAATTATTCAACAATATTTGACTTCTCCTCCTGCTTCTATACAATTTTGTTTTTCGTATGCCAGCCATTTTAGATGAAAAGAAAGAGGAACTTCCCAGCATGCAATTTTAACCAATGACATATCACTGGAAAGACCAGGATGTCCTCTGTACAGTACATCAGGAACTGATAGAGTAGCTCAAAAGAGTAAAGGAGATTAAATGTCCACTACAGTGGAAATTTCAATGGGCTGGGTCCCAGGAGGTTAAGGCATAAAATCCTTCAACAAATGCTTCTCTGCCCACATATTCTTTGGTCAGATATATAAAACCTAAAGATGTAATGTCAAAGAATAACAGTCCTTAACTGTATATTTTCGTTTAGCACTTAAAAGTTAGCTAATTTGCTTCATCAAATGACAATACCTCCTGGTGTGATAAGCTCATATAGCAGAACAATTCATTTGTATTTGGATTCTGATTGCTTTGTTGTTACACTTTGATTGATGCTGTAAAAGAAAGGGTTTGTTTTGTTAAAAAAAGAAAGCAGATGGCCAACATGCCAAGAATATAATGTTGTAGATCAGTCTTTTCATTCACTTTGTTCCACATCTGTCATATTTCTGAGACCCTCCTTTTGTTCTTGTGCAGAGTAAGCAGTTGCGTTAGTTTGGTCATTTGCAGCTGCTAAATGAAATTAGGGCAAACAAAGGCGCAGGTATCAGTAGTTTACATTCAATAAATGTATTTTTGAACATTGTTCCCAGCAGTTGTTTAACTATTTAACACACAGTGAATTGTATCTTTAATGATGAATATTAGATCAAAGTCATTGAAAGTGAGCCACATTTATTCTCACAACTTTACAAACCCGGTTTAGAGCAAACATAAGACATTTTTGTAGCACTTCTAAATAGGGTCCACATCAGTGAATTTCCCATTTATACACATACATAATTACTATAGCAGTGTGTGGTGCTGACTTTTCTTTACCAAAATGTGATGAGACAATGCAAACTGTGTGCACACAGCATGCCATGGCCAAATAAAACAGATGAGAGCAATTTGCAATCATTTATAACAAAACGCTCGAACTCAACTAATGACTACATTTTATATGAAGCTCTGATTTGAAAACTGCTCCACATAGCTAATCAGTGCAGAACACAGAATGTCCTCTAATAGAATAATCATTTTTGTTTGATTTTAACAAAAACAACATATTATACAACATATTTGAATGCAATCATTTTTAATTAACTGTATTACAAAGTAACATTAATACCTCGGCTACCAGAACCCATCATTATTGCATGCTTTGTGATGATATAAGTACAATTGCATACAAGCAGATAGCATGTTCAGTTCACTTGTATGTTGTATTTTAAACATAAAACCATTTTACAATCTCAGACTCCAATTACTGCGAATGAGTCTGATTTGCTGCATTTATTAAGCAGTACAAACATTGGAGAAACACTGTCTTATATTCCACTGCCTTAAATATTTGTGAGCAAGAGGCATTATGTATTTTTTAAAAGGTGCCCTAATATAATTGTTGGGGACTTCCCAAATCCCAAAGTTCACAAGTTGTTCTCCCACACACTCCCCCCCTTTCAGAAAATGCCTCATTTATAGTACTTTGTATACTTTTGCTACATAGTGACATCACTATGTTAAACTTCCGCTTCAGCACTCCACATTTTTTTTTTGTGATAGGCTAAGGGGCGGGATATCTTTAAATGGTTGAGATTGCCAATCACAACAGACCAATCACTGGGCTCTTGCTGGCAAAAAGAACTGAGCAGAGGCAGTAAAACACAATTATGAAACCTACAAATGTGCATAATAGGGCCCCTTTAATAGGTTTTTAGATTTAACATTTTAATTAAAAAAATTGTCCATGCAATCCTACTGTTTTGGGAGAAGTTTGATTTTATTTTTTTATTTTATTTTTTTAAGTTTGATGTTAACACCATTTAGGATTCATTAAACCAATGCCTTTTAAGTCTTGTTAAGGATCTGTGTGAATCCTGAGTGGTATACAACGTGTTAACACTACCCCAGCTCCTCTGAAACTCATCAGTTAGTCAGCTGTGCATATCTCACCTCCAGAGCGTGGGCTGTGCACAGCAAGAGAGAGGAAGCCTCCCCACCACCATAAAGCGCATTGTGTCAGCAGGACATGTAAACTGTCATGCAGACGCAGTGTGCAGCGCGGGCCAAAGAGAAGCCGGGTGTTCACTCTGCAATCTGTTCATTGTCTGCCAGCTCATTTCACACTGATCAATGCGTCACACTAACTTTCTCCTTCTGCTACATATCCAATTTCCACTAGTGAGCAAAACTTTCCCCCTAAAGAAGATGCAATATTTGTTTGCTTAATGAACCAAAAAAACATTAGTATGGCGGCTCCATCGATGATATTCTGACACCTTGTAATTTCAGACAGTGCAGCTTCCGAAAAAAGCATTACTATTTTATAATTTCCAGACTAGGGAGTTAATCTACTGTAGAACCCTTAAAATGGATAAGTCATAAGCATATCATATTTCTGTTCCCCTTTTTCCTTAATTTTCATACTGATGCAGAGATACATAACGTTTCTTTTCAATCAAAAGGAAAATATATATTATTCTATTAAAACGGTCTTTAAATGCAAGGTTATAGGGAAATATGTTGTAGAATATGGAAACTCATTGTACATTTTTTACGTGTTAAACAGTAAAATGGCTCATTATTACAGACCGTGTCAACATTTGACATGTCATTTAGCACAGCATTTTGTGCAGATCTTTTTAAATGCAAAGTTAATAAATGATTTCCCACAGTTCATAGATGTGAATCTCTTTAATGAACTAATGGACTCCTGCTAGATCTTTTGAGAGCACCAGGTTACATCACAGCAGGATCCAAAAATATCCAGTTGAAGTATTTAGTCCACTCTCAATATATGTTTTTATATCTGCTCCTCCTACTCTCAAGCTGAAGTGTTGAGATTTATATTAGTTTTAATGCAGAGGCACTTATGGATGTGCCTTTTTATTAACTCATCACTTGCACATCACTTATAACTGCATCGTCTTATTTCATTGTGATTAAATAGTGCTATATATACTGGCACTTGCTTTTGAACGGGGAGTCTTTCTGCATCTGACTAGAATAACCCTTTCAAATGAAAACTGTAAATAATTAATCCAAACCAGACAAACAAAAACACAGCCTAACAAAAAGACTAGAAGACAGATAATTTAACTATGCTGAACCACAAGTGAGGCAATTTACAACATTCAAAGGAATATAAGTCAATATTAGGTAGATTATAGGTTAATATATGCTTCAACAATTATATATGTTCTTGGTTTCAGATCTGAAAAATGTTATTCATGGTTAAAACTGCCGAGTGAATGACTATAACTGGCTCATTCAATCATAGTGTACTAGATAAGAGTTGCTGTGATCCATTCAGAATCATGGGGGAAAAAAGGGGGACTTGAGGTATACAACAAGTAATGTGAAAGATAACAAGTGTTGCATTGCTACTCTTCTGTGGTGCCAAGAGGAGATAAAGTAACGGTGTAATGCATACGCATTTATCTATCTATTTCTCACTGTGCCTGGCTATAGTCTCACTGATAGATTTCACAGTCCTCTCTCAGACTTTTCAGATGACGTTTCCTTTGTAGAATTGTCCATTTTAGTTGTTACTTATGTCTAACGGTTATTTGTATAACCGCTCCATCCGTCCTACTAATACATGGATTAGTGAGCGACCTAATTATATACAGACGAAGATACACATATCAATAATAATGAAATGAAAACTGACTACAAAGAGACACCTAATGACCACAAAGTGATGCAAAATACACATATAAACACATAATGACAACAAAGAGTGACACAACACATCTACAAAGAGGACAACAAATGACCACCAAAGAGAGAGATGGTGTCCATTGTGTCAAATATTTGCACCTTTAAACATGATCACCCTAAAATACATGATGCAGGAGACCCAAACTTGCAATTTGTCCAGTGGTAGCTAAACTCTTGGTGCAGTCTATTAGGGAAATAAGGACAAACGGGTTTACATTCATTAGAAGTATCCTAATATCTCACACTAAAGCATTGGTATTTGCTATGTTGAAAAGTAAACAAGAAGGAGTTAAAGCAACATAGGTTAAAAATCCATCTTGTGCATATATGTTTGGTCTGATATGATTGTATAAGTGATAGGAAAATGTGGGGAAAATAATGAACTAGTTATATTCCCTTTGGTGTTGGGCGATGAGATTGATTGAGCAGCTAACATCCCATTTGCAGAGTTTTTCACCTGAAATGGCCCTCCCCTAAAATGAGCCTGGCTGCATTAACCAGCACTGCCTTAAATCATATTTCTTTTTCATAAGCTTGTAGTCTGCAGACTATATGACTTTGTGTGAGGAAAAAATAGATTGAATGATGTACTGAGGAGACGAGGACAACTTTTTTTTGTCCATGATTTAATCTCAGGCTAGTTAACCAACAGGAACATCTCCCAAACTTAGCATATTCTTTTAAAACACAGCAAACTTTAATTTCACAGGAGGGTGGCTTTGATTCCCTGCATGTAGAGGAGACCTGTGCTGGGAGTACAGCCAAGTCATCAAGGTGTGACACTTTAGCAGGACCTCGTGGAATATCAAAGCGCTAGTACATTGTGTGCATTATTAGCATAATGCGAAGTTGAGGGCAGAGCAAAGCGTGTGCGGAGGAAAATAAATGAGCATTGCCGTTCAGAGCTTGCTTGAAAGGAATCGCGACGTGGCAGCAGGCTTTGGGAGTTTGTGCTTAATTCCATACATGAACAACCTCACACACACACTTGCACATCCGAATTAACAAGAAAGTCAGCAGGAATACTTATCAGCTTCTCACCTCTCCCTCAGCATAATGATTTTGGGCTGAGTGCGACACCTCTTGCTGAGGGTGAATAGCTTGTTGATGATTCGTTGGGCTTTGCTCAGGAGCTGCTGGGTGCTGAGCTCCAGCTGTTTGTAGCGCTGGTGGATGGTCGGCTCCGCCTTCCAGAAGTATTGGATGGCCGATGTGTTCAGGGCGTAGAACGTGGGGAGCCTTCGAACGAAGTTCTGGAACTCATCTTGCATGGCAAGGGGGACATGAAATGTTAGAGTTGACACTACTCCGCCCAAACTAACTCTCCCCAACTCCTTCCAACTATATTTGGCTGATTTTAGTCAAACCAAAATGAGAGAATTATTTTGTGGAGGCCATCTGTGCTGAAGAGCTTTAGGGTATACTGGATTGTGACCTGTTTGATGCATACTTTAATGCAAAAAGGCTGGGTGAGTGAGTTTTTACTCTATAATGAACGGCAAACCAGTTTTTTCCAGTGCTTATTGTGTTTGAACAAAAACAAGGAAACATTTTTTAAACCAGTGCCTCACACAGCACAGCCAAACCGATTACATTCCAAGGCACTCAATAACCAATCTTGTCATCGTTGTCATGATCGGTTATATGGAAATCAATGTGAAGTGCAGCCCTGATGACAAAATGACTGCACTGTTTGTAATTAGTTCACGTTTTATCTTGATAACACAGCATCTGATTATAAACCCAATTAAGTGCCAATGGCTTCCCTGGTGATTATGCAAGGTGTTTTACATGTTCCTGTCAAATTAATAAGCTGATTAAACAGCTTGTAATAAATATATGAAAAGAGTGTTGGGGGGGAGCTTTCCATGGCCTGCCTTTTGAAACGAGAGCTATTCTCAGGGGGTGAATCATTTGATTTCACGACTTCTGTTCAGATGTTAGCTTTTGACATTTGTACTATAACATATCATAACATCATATTGGGGGGTTAAATGGATAATAGTTTTTCTATTGTCAACCAATCCCCTGAAAAAACCTATTACATTTAATTAGTCATTCTCTGAAAATGAGACATCCACTGATTTTTGGTCATATAAACTTTACATATTCGAAATAGGCTCAGTCAACGTCACCAAGGGGGCATCGGGGGCAGTACATGATCATTGCATTAAAAGCTACACAGATCTCAAGATCTTAGCTTAAATCATGGTAACAAATATTGCTCAAGAGAATATATTGGACTAAGTTGCAGTACACAAAACTATAGGTTACTTACGTAACCCCCAGTTCTCAGAGTACATGAAGTGAGATGTCTCACTATGGGATGCGCCTCATCGCGGAGCAAACAGAAGCATCAATCTCATTACGCCAATCCCTGGTTGGCTGGTGATCTTGACGTCAGGGAATTCACCCCCTATAAGTAGCTTGCGCCACCAACGCATGCGTCATTCAAATAAGCACCCCTTCTCGCTTCACCATAGCAAGGAGGGCCGTCTGGTGAGACATCTCACTTCATGTTACTCTTAAAACTGGGGTTACGTAAGTAACCTATAGTTCTCATTCATAACACTCCGTTCGATGTCTCACTATGGGAAATTGTAGCTCCAGTATTGCCAGACGAGCTTATCTCGAAAATTACCGATATCAACCAGAACTTAATAGGTAGAGTCCCGACTCGACAAGGTGCCCAGCACTGCTCGGGCCACCGCTGGAGCGGAGACGTCTAGCCTTGTAAAAGCGGACAAAAGTGAGCGGCGATGACCAGCTCGCGCGCCTGCACAGATGTCTTGGATGGAAACACCCTTGAACAAAGCCCGGGATGTAGCCAGGCCCCAAGTCGAGTGAGCCTGCAGACCCGAAGGTGCTTGCAAACTCTGACTCGTATAGGCCAAAGCAATTGCCTCCACAATCCAGTGGGAGAGCTGTTGCTTAGTAACGGGCTTGGTCATTAAGATGAAGCTCCTTTGATCTGTCCATATATGTGTGTGAAGCATGGCCTGGACACAACAGATCCTGCCTGCTGCTCCCCGGAGGAAACCAGCGGCGGAGGAAATGTCTCAATGTCAATTGGGGTACACGAACCAACCACCTTTGGTGTAAAGGCAGGGTTGGGCTTCAACAACACTCTCGTTTGCCCTGTGGCGAACTGAGTGCATGAAGGATGTACAAGACAGCGCTATGAATATCACTGACCCACTTGGCGGATGCCAGGGCCAGTAACAGCACTGTCTTTAGTGACAGATGTTTCATGTCAGCTCCTTCCAGGGGTTCAAATGGGGTCATTCTGAGCCCATTTAAAACCACTGCCAGGTCCCATAAGGGCACCAGCGACCTGGAGACAGGGAGGAGCCTGCGAGTTCCCTTCATAAAACGGCAGACCAAAGGATGTTGGCTAGCCGTCTTACCCTCAAAGCCCACATGGCATGCAGCAATAGCAGCCAGGTACACCTTGATCGTGGAAGAAAGCTCTGTGTTTATCGATCAAGTCCTGTAGAAATGATAAAATCACCCCGACAGGACATTGAAAAGAGATGTGTCCTTCTTGAAGGCACCACTCCTCAAACACCCTCCACTTACAGTCGTAAAGAGACCTGGTGGAGGAAGCTCTCGCACTCTGAATAGTGTTTAGACCTTCTGAAGGAGTCCCACTGTATTCAGATTGTACCACTCACGGGTCAGGCCCATAGCTGCCCCGTGCTCTGGGCGTGGGTGAAGGATCGCCCCCCCCCCTGAGACAATCTGTCCCTGCATGGTGGGGGCTGCCATGGCTGCCCGCACAACAGCTGATATATCTCCGCCAGCCTGTACGTTGCGGGCTAGGGTGGAGCCATCAGGATAAGGGTGTGGCGTTGCTCCTTCACTCTGGCCAGAGTTGGGGGTAACCGAGCCAGGGGTGGGAACGCGTACAGAAGACCCGGAGGTCAACCTCCTAACAGTGCGTTTAAATCGTGCATTAATGAGAACAGCTGTCATTGAGCATTTTTTCTTTATGCGAACAGATTTACCGCGGCTCTGCCGTAACGCAACCACAGCGGACTCACGATCCTTGGATGTGGAGTCCAGTCTGCATAGAGTGGTGCACCTCTGGACAGTAGTTCTGTCCCGAGGTGCATCACTCCTGGTACATTGCGTTGCTCTCAGAGAGAGGAGACGTCTGCCGCTCCAAAGGATCAGTTTGTGTACCAGTGTGTGTGGACTGGAGACAACGCAACCTCCCTTCGCGGTTCATACACGATATCGTGTTGTCTGTCCATCACGAGGACATGGTGTCCTCTGAGAGAAGACAGGAAGCGTTTTAGGGTGAGGAACACCGCTAAAAGCTCCAGGTGATTTACGTGCGCCCGCTGGAGGTCTCTGCTCCGCCTGTCCGACATGCGTCCGTGGTGACCACCTTCCGTGAAAGGACAGCACCCGTAGGCGCGCCCCGTACTAGAAAAGTCGGGTGTAGTGCCACTACGCATTACATAATAACCAATACTCTCCGGACGCCGTGGCGCGCGGGGTTTAGTTTTATTATGAGACCCATGTTGAGCAGGTGCTTTACGAGGACATTTGTCTGCGTAATCTGACTCTGCTCGGCGGGCATTATAGATAAAACCCTCCTTTCTAGAGAGAGAGCACCTCTCTCTCCAGAATATGGGTTGACTCTCTCCAGGCTTGTGAAAACAGATAGTGTGTAACTGTTTTGAGAAGCCCCAAGCAGAATGTCGTGAGTATCTCCTGCTGTATGCTCCTTAGAGCCAGCTGAGATGTCACGCTTACGGCTCCAGCCGGCACTGCGCATGCGCGTGATGGTGGTGCCCTTAAAGCCCCAGCCGGCCACTGCGCGTGGCGGTGGTGCCTTCACAGACCCGCCAGTAATTCCGCCTTTTTGAGAGATGCCGTAGCTGCTCTCAGAAGGGGAACAATTGACGGGCTGTTTATTGGTTTTATTGATTTTTCTTTTCATTTTTTGAGCTGCGCCCTCGGCCTGAAGCCTGGATGCGTCAGCGGCAAATGTTTTAGAACAAAATAATCAATCAACGTGTTGTGACATGTGTTTGTGCAGGACTTGAGGATGGTGTTTAGGCATCTCTCGAGGCGGCGGGAACACATTCAGAGCCGGGGAATAAACTTCCAGCTCTGTCACAGAGGGGAGAAGGAGGGGCTGGTCACGCCGCTCGCTTCTTCTTCCTCGACTGCTGGCCGAAATTCTGGGTTGGCTGAGCCTGAGCCTGCAGCCGGAACCGGAGATTTTCTAGGGGTGGGCTGCGACTCTGCTTGTCCGGTGCTTTAAACCAAGCAGAGTTCGAGGGCCAGCTTGGGCGAAGGACTGCTGCTGCGAGGGCAGCGGCGGACCCTTCGAGGGAGGCAGAGGTGGACGTGCCTCGTCCTCTTCTTCTTCGTCTCACACCTCCTTTGCATTGGAGGCGAGGAGCGGAGCCGAAAATTCCCTCGGGAACGATAGGCATATCCAGTACATCCTTTTTTTCCCGGTCTGGGAGGTTGGTGAGGCTGAGCCATCTCACTCTTTCCTGCACCACCATGATCCCCATCACCCTTGCCCGTGGCCTGGAGGGCGCAGCGTTGGACACGGAGACAAATGTCCCTTACCGCTGCCATCTCGTCCAGAGTGGCTGCCCCCGGGTTACCCGACAGGTCCTCGCAGAGCTCCGCTTGCCTCGGGCGTGTTTCCAGCCCGAGGCAGGACGAACAGACCTGGTGTGCGTCTGTGCCCGAGATCTTCAACCCGCAGCTGCAGAGTCGAGCCACCGAGTCCCTGACTCCTCTGGTGTGAGGGAGAGGGGCGTCCATCCTTGTCGCCTCGTGGCGTGGAGAGGGCCCGCTCTCGACAGGTGGGATGGGAGAAAAAAGATGTTACCACCTTGTCCTTAATCCGGAGAAAAGGACGGTGTGGGTCTTTTATTCCCGGAGAATACTGACTGGTGTGGCAGTATGCTCCTTTAATCCTTTCTTCCTCCGTGGAGAAGAGAAAATAAAAAACGTCCTCGGTACCGTGGTGTCGGTAGAGAGGGAGCGAGCTAGCAACAGGTGTGCTGCTAGCTTAAGAAATCGGACCTACCTTACTTTCTCGGGTAAGAGAAGGGCGAGGTCGATTTAAATACTAACAGCGTTAGTACTACCGTCTTCCTGCGAAGCAGAAGGAGTAGCCGGCGAGCGCCCGTCGACCGAAATGGGTATTTGGGTTCAGTCTGTGGACAGTTAAGCTTGTCTGGCTACTGTAGAGATGTGCTCTGAAGCGAGGAAGAGGTGTTTGAATGACGCATGCGTTGTGGCGCAAGCTACTTATAGGGGGTGCATTCCCTGACGCTGACATCAAGATCACCAGCCAATCAGGATTGGCGTAATGAGATTGATGCTTCTGTTTGCTCCGCGATGAGGCGCATCCCATAGTGAGACATCGAACGGAGTGTTATGAATGAGAACTATTACTATATCTATTCATAGTGTCCAGTTTCCTGCGGCAGCTTGAAACTCAGAGTTACTGCTGAGCTCGACCATTATTTTATCACCAAGACAACAATCCCTCATCCCAGGGAATTCACTCTCGGCCCACCATTATTATCTTGTCAGCAGCTGAACCCAGGAAACTAACAGCCCTCCCTTTTAGGTATGATTTTAAAAATAGAAAACACTGGGAGATTTCGAGGAGCACAAGTACAGACAGATTCTGGGCATTGTTAAATATATATCAGGGTTGGATGGTAACGATGTGTCTCAAGATGCTCATTTTGCCGATTCTTCTTTAATTGTTAAATTATAAGGTTGCGAATAAAGATTTTCATTGTCTTGATGTTGGGTTCATTGTAAGATTCATATAGACTCTTAGATCCGTAAATGTTGTACCCACTGACTTGATATATTCTATACTGCAACTGTATAGATATAGAAAGATAAAAACTGTATGCATCCCGAGGAAAATGTAGGCAACCAATATCTTATACAACACATAGGGGAAAAACAGAAGTGTAGTAGTGAGGACATCTTTTAAAACTGTAGATACTGATCTATCCATATAAATACATTTTCCAAATTAAAGCATCACACAGTAAAAGGTCAAAGCAAATGATGTCCGCCATCAAGTAACTGTGATTACTAATCTATTTGCGGCTGATCTTAGTTGTTCTCATTATATCAAATATACAAGTGGATCCCCAGGGCTTTTCAAAGGAACTTACTTATTTTTCTTTATTTAATACAACACCGCAACCACAGTTCTCAGGGCACCTTGCTGCTTAAGTTATTGCCAGCTGTGTGCTAATCAAATTGTCCTCAGTACCAAAGCATGTAGCCAGTAATGACACACTGAGCCATTGAGGTGCACACAGAATGGCTTAAGGCTGGGCTGTAAACGACTGAAACAGCAAGATGCCCTGAGAGCCTGTGGATACATTACATTACATTGCATTTAGCTGACGCTTTTATCCAAAGCGACTTACAATAAGTGCATTTGACCAGGAAGACACAACCTTGAAGAACACAGAATCATATAAGTACATCAGGTTTCATAGAGCCAAGTATTTTCAAGCTGCAGTTTTGACCAAACCCACAGAAAATATGGTTCACTTGTAAAATGTGAAAGTGTTACAGAGGTTACATCATAAGCTTCTAACAGATTACAGCAACTGTGCTTTGTTTCTGAGGTGTGACAGCGTCCCACCTATACGGTACTTAAAAACCTTAATTTGGCTGACTCACTGTTGACCTAGTCACATTACAGCAAATGCTACCCTTTCATTTTCTGGACATCAAGATTTTCTCCATACAATTTCAGCACACAGCCAGGCTCAAATGGTGGCCAAAGGTTGTTGTTTGAGTGGTGAGGAAGAGTGTGAGGTGTTGTGACAACGTACACTGTAAGATGATATTATAAAATGACATCATGACTTATCTATATCAAGCTGCAACATAGTCAACCATTTGTTTGCAATGATGTTTCAGTCAAAGTCTAACAAAGATATAATAAAATAGATAAGAGTGCTTAACATTCATGCAATACATTATTTGTAAAATACATGTGTGGCTTTGAAAATACATAACACTGGGACTTTGGGTTGTGTATATAATCTAAAGTCCCAGTGTTATGTATCTACCAAATGTACAAGTCAATACAGTTAATAAACAAGTCCTCTGTGTACTGTTGCATTCCCAATATATCTATTGGATGGAATTTGTCCCATGTTTCATTGTTTTCTTTGCCCATTGGCTTCACTAAACAATGGGGTCTACTTTTCTGTCAGTGGGAGATCCACAACTATTGAATGAGTGCAAATAGGAAAACACTTGACCTGACTCCTCAAAGTCTCGGTTGCCATTTTCCAGGAATCTCTGATTTTCTGCACACTGGCTTCCATAGCTCTCAGAGCCACCTCAGGGCAATTACACTGTGGGTAGTCCACGGCGCAGTGGCACCAACAGTCATTGTCCCGGCACACAAACTGGCCCTCCTCATTACATCCGATGTAGCTGAGAGCTGCCTGCACAAACCTTGGCTTCAGGTACTCTGGCAGAATGGCTTGAAGGCCTGAGACAAGAACAAAACATGGAAATGTCACATGGCTGAATGAATACGGAGCTCTTCAGGTATAGCAGTAAATTCGTTTAAATGGCTATTGTACACTAGAATCTGTAAATCACTAAGTGCCGACGCTCATTTTCTCTGCTTTTATCTTGCCACGCTTGACATATGCTTGGCGTCACATGCAATGTGCTAAGATTCACTTAAAGTTTTATTTGTACTGCACAGTGCTGCTACTTTTGTTGTGAATCATTACTTGGATTCACTTCAGAACTCTGCAAGCATGCATGGGCAAAAAAGAGTGATTAAAGCAAAACTCGTTCTGACACTCATGCTGCTGTTATAAGCTCGCTGGAGAACAGACACTGCGACAATTCCATCAAAAATTGGAGGAGTTCAATTATGGATGCCCAACCTTGCAAATGAATCTTGTTTTCAGGGCTCTGAACCAAAACGGAGCTGACAGAGTCGAGGTTGTCATAGTTACTGCATCCAAGAGGGCCTGTTCTTGTTTCGGTCACCTAAAGGGAGAAATACAAAGGAACATAACAATAATCCATATTGAGAGAGTAATCCACCAATGGCATTACAAATAAACAGGGGGAGGGTGAGATAAAGGAAAAAGAAAAGGGAGAGTATGTATGACTTGTCAAGCAGAATATTCTGAGATGTATTGCGAACATCTTAACTAGGAGAATGACGTGGACTTGAAACGGTGTCGTGATATCTCTGGAGAAAACCTTAATGAGCAAGTTGTGTCATCTGTCAAATTTGTCTCAACATTGTTTGTCCCCATTACAATGCCCCCTGACACCCATAACATGGTCAAATCTATTTTGATGCTGCTGTAATCATGTCCTATTGAATCATACATGCAACTGAGGATTTGTGTAATTGCTTGGTGCAAACTTTTACATGGGGTGTGCATATTGTTTCAAGACTTCACATGCCTACACGATGAGAGGATTGGCATACAAATATATATATAAAAAAATTAGTTTTGGGTATTTTTCTTCAAATGCAGCTAAAAGAAGACTCCATCAATACGAATGTCACTCCTGTTACAATTTCAATCACACAATGGACAAAAAGTATCAAAATGGATGAATTAGAAGTACCTATATAATGTCATTCTTATTGATACCATATTTTCTGCTTCCTTGACAAATCATGCCGCAAAGTGACATGAATATGCTTTAGACACATTTTTCGTTGTAACCTGTAAAGATATGTGAAATTGGCCAAGTCCCTTAAACTAATCAAGGCTGCATGTTACATGATGTAAGCTGAATCATTTATTCTTTCTCAAGATAACAAGGTTTCTTTAGTTATCACTCTGCCAGGGGCTTGAACAGCCTTTTTATTGATGTGCTGTTATACAACTAAACATCAATGCAAGTAGTGGATTGATTTGTTAATCCCAGTTTGGTATAGTATTTCAACAAGACAAAGAGTCTACTGCCATGCTAGCGGATTAGGGTTAGGGTTAGGGTTGGGGGGTTAAGTATTGAATTCAAATGACAGCATGCTAACAATGACAATGCTAACATGCTGATGCTAAGCAGGATTGTTTACGATGTCCACTTTGTTTAGGCGAGTTGGTATGCCACATTTTAAATATCACAAGTGTTGCCGATATTTTGTCAAAAAACTAAGAACTAGATAGATGAAAGGACATTTTAACAGACAATTACACAATGTTATAAATATTTTCTAATGATCTCAAGATACTTTTTTTAAAACTACAAATGTGGAATTTATGGTGGTACTAGAGCAACATTGTAGGCGTTACTAAAGTCAGTATGATTTATGCAGACTAAGAATGTATGACAATGGCAATCCATCCAATAGTTGTTGAGATTTCTTTCTCTACCAAGGTTTGTCCGACCAACTGACATTGCCATCGTGAGATTCATTCCTAAAAAAAAAAAATTACAAACTTGTGCTAAGAGCAAGGGTGAATACCTTTGGATATACTGTATCTGCCCTTTTAAAAGTTTCAGTTCTTCATTAAAAGTAGCTTATAGTATTATTGATGATAATTGTGATGCTAACTTTCCACATAAATTAAAGTAAATGACTACATGATATTGGTTCCAAATTGTTGCTGGTGATTATAAAGGTAACCCTTCAACATAACTGGCTTTGTTCACTTAATCAGTCGCACAAAGCCCTGTCACAGTTGTATAATAGGAGCTCACATTAAGTGATTTTGTGGCGAAGTTGAAAACAGAACTAGAATAGGATTATTATCACCAGGTGTGATTACTTCAATCATGTCAACGTCACCTCTGTTAACACCTCTGATGATGGGGGCGGTTTGAACAATGACAGTCTGACAATGTGGTGAAGGGAGGAACAGTTTGGAGCAAGTTCCACCACAGACATTTTTTTCCCTGAGGGAACTTGAGCAAGCGGGAGGTGTACAGTTTGGTGTGAGCATACATAGCACTCTGAGGTTTGTAGAATATGTATAACTACAGCTTGAGGGATTAAAGCACACTTGGTTAGCATGAGTTTCTCTTGTCCAAGGAGAACTCATGTATAATATAAGGAAACGGTTCAGTGACACGAAGAAGGGCGCCAAACATGTTGGCAGAAGTTGATTGTTTGGCACTCAGAGAGGGTTATACCAACCAGCCTATAGAGGATATAGACGTCTTATTTATGTAGGCTTAATGCAACATTTAGGAATTATTGTATATGTGACAATCTGTCACACACAGCTATGTCTATATAATTAGCAATGAAGAGCTTTCCTGCAGGTTTAAGGATTTTATATCATACTGGAGAGCTTCAATCCACACAAAAGACACAGCGAAAGAAAATCTGTGATGACTGGGAGATTTGGAAGAACCATCTGGAGGCGAAGAGGTGACTCGGTTTATCACACCTGTTCAGAATAATGTAATTTACTCGGAACAAGTTCAACCACGTAGGAGTAGGAGAGAAAAATCAATTGACGCACATCAGACAACTCTGTCCACCAGGCTTCTGCTCGGGAAATTAGTGTTTATTTGAGGAGAGATATGAACAAGCGGAGGCCTGTGGACAGTAGCAGTGACTTGTGTGTGCAGGGACCGTCCGGAATGTTTAAAAGCTGTTGTTTTTCTTTATAAACAAGCCCAGTAAACATCACTTGTGTCCTGCTGCAGAAGCCTGAATCACCATAACTCTTAACACCCAGTGTAGCAAAAAAGAAGTAAGAGAAAAGCTAATTTCTAGTGGAATGTATGCATTGCATGTACCATATTGTACCACAATAGCTACATGACAGCATACCTAACAGAGTTTTATAGGATCTGTTGCTTGCTCACATTTTAATAAACAAGCAGTGTGCCAGGAGGAAATAATTTTCTTGGCACAAATTAAGCTTTAGAAGCTGCTCAGGCAGATAACTGATACACAGCTACACTCAAGCTGAATGTGTTATTTTCTATTACCAGTTAGGTGATCTATTAAAGCTCAGTTTTTTTCTGCCTTGATGTCAAAACAAATTCTAGATTCAAATATATTCCAACGTATTATGTGGTGAGTCAATGTGTGGTTGACTGAATACAGTAATATAAGAAAAAACATCTTTATGTAAAGTGCTTCAATTTTCTAAAGACATTAGGTTTCGCCTGCTGCCAACATTAATCATAAGTTGAAGTATTAAGATGCACTGTTACAGAAGTAGGACCAAGTAATTGTTTTGCAATTCACAAATAAGTTGAAATGATTTGCACTCTAGTCCCAAATTGAGTCCTACGTTGAGTTTTGAGTCCTGAACAAGATCTTTCCCAATTTCTGTTTTCTAAGTTGTTTTTCGTCCTCGGCAACGTTGATGGATGCTGTTGGTTCAAACTAAGTGGATCTGAGGTATTATTAATTGACACATTAATAATGTTAGTTGATTTAGGAAATTGATTGATTGTGGCACACGTTTTGAATGAGATACATTTGAATCTCTGGGCTTGATAGATAGTAGATGTAAGTCAAAAGACTTTGGTGTTAAAGTCTAAATCGATATACAAGCAAACATGTGTTCAATTGAGTCCAATGCCCTCGAATGTGTTAGTCTACGCTTCTGCATTGTAGAAAAGGACACCTAGACAGAAAAATGTGTACAAACATGTGTAGAAGATATATTTTACTATTCCTAAGCTGACCATGTAGCAAAAGTCAGTCTGGTTATTCTTTCAGTAACACAGTAACTATAAGTTATACTGAGAAAAATAGCAAACATATATTCATGCCATGAGGGCCTTTTGTTGAAAGTGGTTTAAAAACTGTGCATGCATTGCTGGATTTGTCAAGGTCTTCTTTTTTGGGCTCTATAGTTGGACTGTCAAACCGTTTAGGGGATTATGTCCTACTGTACTAAGAGCTAGTGCGTCATAGGTTAAATGCCGGCTAGCTTGAGAACATACTTTTGGAAGCTGCTGCCATAGTTTAATTACACCGAGGTATCACAATGAGAGCTTTTTAATTAGAAGAAATGTGAAGAGCAGCAAATACCGGTCAAGAACTAAAAAAGTAACACTGCAAACAGCAAACCTATAAGAGGGAGTCATGTACCGACCATAATAATTTCCCCAAGTGTGGAAAGTCAACTAAATGAAGCTGAAAATAAGCTGCCTTAAAGATTAAGGTCAAAGAGACATACTGCATGAATACAACTGAAATTAATTGGTAAAAAGTTGGAGGTGCGAAACTAAAGTTAGCTAAAAACAGAATACCTTCTGAGGCAGGTATATAAATATCCCGGAACTTTTGACGTACATCTTGAAAGTTGCAACTATATCCAAGCTTCAAAGACATCAACACAATAATTGTGCTGACAAAACACCCACAAAAGAACAGTTTGGAGTCTCTCCTCTCGGTTGGAGCTCCTGGTTAGATTGTTCGCAATCTCTGCTCAATCATCCTTGACAAAAGCCTGATTTGGAGCATGAATATATCCAGGCTCCACGGGCAGCAAAGATAAACTGCCAACCTGAAGGGAAATCCATCTCCTTTGCTGTCACTTGGGAATTATTGCCAAACACCATGACGGTGTCTTCTTTTAATATTTCCCCAAAGGTCCAATAACGGGAACAACATCTCCTTGCTAGATTAATGACGGAAACTATGGTATCCAGCCGGGAGGAAACGGAAGATTTTTGCCGCTGTGGGCAAAACAGTTGTCATTCTTTTGACATCTACTTTTGACAACTACAAGGTCATAGAGGAAATTAAACACAGAATGACCTGAGGATGAACATTAGCTGGGAGCTTTGAATGTACCTTGTGTGTCTCTTTCAGTCTCCTTCTTAAAATACTTCATATGTCGACTGTTTGTCAAGTTGCTATTGCTTACATATTGTCTTTAAATACACATTTAGGCATGACAGTCAGACAGAGATGGGTGGGAGAGGGAGAGTAACTGACTTGCATTATTTTCCTTTTTATGTTTGACGCATTAACACAATTAATTAAAATCCTAGCAGCTTCCGTAGGGATCAGCAGATTCATTTTTAACACAGACAGATGTCCAACTTAAAGGGGAAAATGGACTAAATGCAATTCTCAAGATGTCTTTTCCATGCATAGCAATGAGACCATCTGCAAAAAGAACCCAGTAGAGCAGAGCATGTGTGCACAGTCAGCCTTCACTATTAGAAATCGACCCCAAAATTACAAATATTTTTATATATTCACTACTTCCAAGGCCCTACTGGGCATTTATTTATTTATTTAAGTTATTGCAAGAATATGATATGCAAATGACATGGATCAGTTGGAGGGGAATTATTAATGTGCCATAATTGAGTACAAGATAATTGTGCTGACTGTTGAAATAACTAACAGCTGCATTTAATTGCACTTTAAGGCATTCCTAGAATAAGCAATGTGCTTACACACATTGAGGACGTGACTTGTTTATTTAATCGCTGAACTTCCCTATGCCCTCAAGCATTATCATTTGATGTCTCCTATCTGTCTAAATGCTCCTTCAGAGAATATTTTTAATACATTTCTTAGAGCTGCCTGAAATACAAAACCACCAAAATAATAGAAGAGGGTATTTTGTCACAATGTGGCTAAGTAAAATTGTGACTTATCATATTGATCGATCCTGGTGGAGTATCAGCTTAACAGAAACTAATCGTTGAAAAGCAAATGGTAATTTTTCATAAATTCGCAGACGCTAATGCCTATTTCAGTTTTCCATTAGGCTGAGTTTTTTTCTTTTCAAAGTATTTTGCAGTTTGTGTCTGTCTTCCGCTGATCAACGTTGTGCACAGAATCCTTAAACCTGCAGGCTTATACTGTAAGCTGGCAGGGAAAAAAGCTCATTGGCATCAGATCAGTGCTTAGCTTCATATTCTGTATACTGTAGGCTTTAATATGTTGTCCCAAATTAAGGATGAAAAGTGAGGCAACAGACAGTAGCGCACTACAGACAGATGACAAATGATACTATAGAAAAATTCACATAATGTGTATTATCAAGGTGTTTGATTACCACAAGCTGTTGCTGATTAGTACATTTTCAAAAGTCTATCAGAAGGGTGAGTACAATTCCTCCCACATAAACTGCAGTCTCTTGGTGTCATTATGGATAGTGTTGTCAAACATTTGCACACTTAAATATTCCATAGGTCACCGATTTTGAATGTTATCTGCTATTTTAAACGGGCCCTTTAATGCTTTTGGGGTTATGAGGGAAACAGGCAGTTTGAGGAAAATAAAGCAGTTTTTGAACATTATAGACTGTAAACATGTCACTGTAAATTAGCAATAACTGATACATGTACAGTATAAGTGTTAGAGTTATGGATATACTAATTCAGACTGGACCACTACAACTAGTTTGTCAAAGTGAGTATAAAACATGAAAAACAATGTGTTATGAAACTCATTTGTAAACATAATTATTTTGGGTTAGGCCACCAGGCTATAACTCATTTAAGTTATTGCACCATACTATTGTATAACCTTGTTGGGTTCTAACAACACTATAACAACTAGATTTGTAAAATGACATGTTAACATTTTGAACACCAACACAACATGACTTTATTGTTTCTTGTGGGACAGGAACACCAGCCTCATGGGAATGTGCACTAATGTCATTCAACTTCATTTAAACTTTTGGAGAAAAATGTACACCATACAACAACAAAGTGCAGTACATATTGGCTACCAATCATTGCAATTAAAAAGTAACATTGGTGGCAAAGGACTCACGGTTGGATTCTTCAAATGATATTCTTGCATGATCGGATGTTTTCCGTTGTTACTGTATCTTTAAATGACCTGACTGCCTCCTTTGTTCCTTTCATATTTGCTAGCCATAGAGGTGCATGACCTTTTCTTGTGTTTCTTCTTTTGGTGAAGGCTGATAACATGGATAACATTGTAACTGGATAAATAAATGCTCAACTGAGGTGACATCTGGTAACATTGCCATAGCATATTGAATTAGCATACTATATATCATTCATCATTGTCATCAAACCATCCGTGGAGCTCAGGTGCCCTGCTTGGAAGCATCAGCATTTATTATGTTTTGTTTATTCGTCACCAGTCTGTGTATTCAAGCAGGAAGCAAACAATCCCAAGTGAGCCCTGAAGGCATCCTTTTTTAACTTCACATTGCACTCTGTCGCTGAAAGTGTAGCTCTACCAGACACACTGTTCAGGGAAAACTGCTGCTTGGAAAGTTGACATATTTCCACTCTCAGACTACACTGTGGCCCAACACACGAGTGCAGTGGCTCAGGACGTGTCGTTTCGACAGTTGGAGCAGGTGAGAGCCGGAGATAGTATTTTGGCATTGTAAACTACTCAGCTGCTAGTCTCTTCTGCAGACCGAGGTAATGTTGGGACAAGTGTTCCAGCAAGAACACTCTTCATTTGAAATGTGGTTTATTTGGGAAATAATAGTTTTGTTGCAAAGCATTGAAACTGGAAGGAAAATGGGAAACTCAGAGCACACATTAAACACATGACTAATTAATAAGAAACGTTAACTAGATCATAATATTATTAAATAAATTAGTAGCAGGTAGTAATCAATATACATAGAATGGTAATAAGAAAGTTACATAGTTAGTATAGTATGTGACGTCACCCATTGTTTTTAGCTTGGACTTTGGTTTTGACATTTTGGACGTCGCTATTTTCTTTTTCGTATTTTAATTAAATGTGTGGAGAGAAGTCTGAACACTGAAAGTACACTGTGAAAGGAATAAAGTTTGTAAGGCAAAAACTGGACCATGCCCCAATCACAAAGCTAGCACCGCCTTCAAATATCAGCTTTATTTAGCTTTTAATGAAAGCATGACTTATAAATGCATCGTGCTGTTAAAAGAAATACTTGAAAATAGCATTTGAAACCATAAACTCATCAGAAAAATGTCCACCCAGGGTTATAATAGGAAGTAGGGTAATGTTCTCATTGACTTTAAGACATACAACCTTTTTTTGTTCAACCAGTGGAGGTACTTTGCTAATGAATGCTGTTTTAAAAAATAAATAAATACATAATTCAAGGAAATTATGCTAATAAATTGATAACTTAAACACCTGCATCATCTAAATAAGATTATGCCCTCATCTTTTCTCGCACAGATTTTAGATTGGTGGAAAGCGTTGTGTTATCTGCAGGGCAAAGCAGCAACTTATCCTGTTAACATGGTCTACTAATATATATAGCTAAGGCACATCCATTATTTAAAAAAACGGATGAACATGTATCAGTGCTGCAAATCCATCATATGAATAATTCCACAAAAACAGCATAAAATGTCACTTAGTGTTAGCTTGTGTTGTCAGAATGAGCAACAATGGGCTTTAAATGGCTGCACTTTCTGGAGGAAAAAAAGTAGGCCTTCAAGATAGCATTAATGTTTCATGAAAATCGCCGTTCATTTCAGAATCGCCTCATTCTCTGCACCTTCAAGAATTGTCGCAGGCTTAATCACCACGGCATAGTAGATTTGCAAAAATGTGCATCCCAGATATGTTTCAGGCTGTTTATTTAGCCACTGAGGATTTCAATGCATGTATTAAGACCACTTTGTTGCACTGGCTCACAGACTAATATCAACCAGCGAAGGATAAGCTTACTATAAGTGAGAAAAGGGGGAACGAGAAGAAAATAGCATCAGAATGATGAGCAATTATGTGTCTACGAGAAAAAAATGTCACTCCAAGCCACAGAGGAACAGAGGGCAACCTTTGGTAGAAGAAAGTGGAATTTAATCCTCTGTGTGGTGTTATATTCACTGAGACTCTCTAAGGGAAGCTAAGCTATGCAATTTACAGGAAGTACCAGTCAGTTGAAAAGGGGCCAAGGGAGCAACATTCTGTGTATTTATTTTTGCTCTCCAGGCTTCACTTCTTTGAACCAGCTGCAGATTAAAGCAAAATAGCTGGAAGAAGTTAAATTCTTAAAAAGAATCGGAAGTGAGACATAAGGCTCGAGCCAGGAGCTACAGTATCACACAACTATTTCTAAGGAGGAATATTTTAGGATTATTCCTCACTCCCACACATATCAAGGAAGGAAACCTATAGATCTTGTTAAATGTTAAAGACGAGTTGAAAAGAAACCAAGCAGGATGTTTGTTCCTTTTTGAATAATGTAGATGCGAAAATAAATCTACTGTAATTAATTATTCATCAGAGCATGCGATAACACTGCGTTGTTTTTGTTTATCTTGCCATCAAAACTGCCCCGAACTCAGGGAACCGTGTTCCCTGCAACCGCTCCTCAGCAACCATTATCTAATTTCTGGGGCTCGACTTTTACTTGTGTGTCCTTCCACGCCAACAAATGAAGCTTGACGCTGCACAACTGACTGAACAAACACGGCTCGCGTGGCAAATTGGGTCAAACATCCCTTAACACTTCTCCTCCCCGTGATCCCCAATGATATTCTCCTCCCAACTTTGGTTTAATGAATCTTCAATACAGAGGGAGCCTGGGCTGCAAATCAAGGGTAAGCGCGTTGATTGATGTCGCATTTCCTGCGCAACTGCCTCACCTCCATCCTCTCCTGAAAAGCCTTTTTAAATAACACCTGTCTATCCCCGTCTCATCTCTCCTGTTCAGTCGCATATGACACCTTAACTCATACCGCAAAACGTTTGACAAATGATGGAGGCTCTCAAAGGAAATTACAGAAATGGAAGGGATGATTCATGACACTATGTTATAGCAGAAACCTTTTATTTTGGTACTACTATCCCTTTTCCCCTCATCTTTGATTATTTTGCAGGTTTTGCTTTACTTGAGGTCTTAATGCCAGGCATATCTACTATTTAAAATTATTATCTCTTAGAACCAGGAGACCTGTGCTCTTCTTCAATGCAGCTTTGTTTTGGCATCTGTCTTCATCAGGGTGAGGTAAAAACCCATGTTCCCAATTAAGGGCTGCTGACGTTGTGCATATCTTACATCAGTCACCTGAAAATGCCTCACAAACAAATGTACCCCAAAGGACTACTTCTTTATTCATCTCAATCACGTTTTTTTTTAGCAGCACTTTGAGCTGATTTGGCAGCAGTCACTGAACCAATGTCTTCTTGCCAATTCACTTTAGAGAATGTACAGTTGTATCTCCGATGCGCTGTAAAGCAAAGGATGAGTCAATGAAAAATGGGCTGGAGCTCAGAAAAAACCAAGGGACTTAATGTTTTAGCTGCAGCTCCACAGTCAGAATGAGGGATTCAGACCCATCTTCAGTTTCTTCAATGGAGAAAGAAATCTCTACTCGCTGATGACTGTCTTTGTACAATCTAGGCATGCAATGCATAGATAACTATGTGTTTGTGTCAGGAATCATCAAATAATATTATATTAGGGATGGCCAGTTTTTTCTTATACATTTAATTCCACCCAGTTAATCATTTGATCATCAGTTTTTGATGAAACATGGAGTATTCAAGTCTTTACATTACGTATTTTTTATGCAAATGCATGTTCAGCTTCTCAAATATTAAAGAGGCCCTTCATGCGTTAAGGTTTAACCTTTCCTGTAGTGTGTTATAAAGGTTGTTGTGCATGCAAATGTTCACACCAGAGGGAATTTATTCCACACACACCCCCCCCCCCCCCCCCTGCCTGAAACGCTTCGATGGACTCCTTTGTTTACTTTCTTAACATAATCATATCACACATGATCCTATTTGCTAGATCTCCACACAACATGTGCTTGGTAGGGTGGTACTTCATTGGGTTACAAGTAAAATCATGATACTACACAAGCACCAATACATTTATGTTGTTTGAATTACTAAATGTATAACTATATCAGTTTGATTATCAATTACTTGCTTAGATGATTTAGGTGATCAAGCCAAAATCACAGACTCTGCTTGTCGATAAAGGATTTGCTATTTATTGTTTTTGTCATTATTGTAATGAGGTCTGTTGTTTGAATGCATCACCCTGGGCTACGGGAAATTATGGATGGTATCTCATATTTTCTAAATAATGATTGGACAAAATATATTCACTGGCTTCTTTTATTTAAATATGATTATCGCGTTAAGCTTAACAGGGCTGGTAGATGGAAATACATTGTTTATTTGACAGAACAAATGCATCCAAAATACATTTTAAAGGATTATTTTTAGGTTATATGATGAAACCTGAGCCAGATTGTTGATAAAACATTGAGATGCTCATTAAATATTTTGAGATAATTTCCAAGGTTGGACGTTAGACTTTCATGTTCAAAAGTTAGATGTTGTCATTGTGGTCATATTCTGTCAGATGTACTGTAATGCCATGTAATCTCAGTATTTCAACCTTTTTGATATGCATCAATATTATTTCGCCTTATTTAACGCCAGGCATCCGCTTTATTAAAGCACAGTATAAAATGTAAAAGAAAAAAGGTCCCACTCAGATCTTAACACATTCTAATCCAAAGCAATGAATTGTGATGTATTTAGACCCTCCAGAAAAACGCGGGCAAAAATCCTTGATTATGCGGGCTAAAATCCTTGATTATGCGATCAAACATGCGGGGTGTTATGTGATTTTATGCGGTGAAATTGCGGGGAGTTGCGAAATGTGCGGAAAGTTGCGAAATATGCGGAAAAATAAATATTGGGCTGTCTTATTTATTTATTCTCTCTCACACACAACCTGCCACTAACGTTAAACCTCTTTACTATTCAATTAAACACATTCAATGTGTATTTATTGTAAAAGCAATTGGGCTATTTTAATCACACTCTCACACTCTCTCTCTCTCACACACACACACACACACACACACACACACACACTTCTCCGCCTCATTCTGTTTTCATTTACTCGTTCGTTATCTGACCAGCTTCAATTTTGTAGGCTTCTCACCTCGTTTCTTGTAGCCCTCGAAAGGGTTTTGGAGGCCGATGCCTCGGTGAACGTGGGTTGTTTGGCTTTCTTGTCCGCAGCAGCAGAAAGCATTTTCGAATGTTTGAATGAATCAAAGTGGGTCGTCACCGTGGATTTTCTCTTATGCTCCAACACAGTTGCACGGGGTGCAGACTAGTTTCCCCCCAGACAACGGGGAACTGCTTTGCCCGGTCTTTAGCAGAAATGTTCGTCGGTAAATGAGATGTATTACATTTTTTCATCTTGGTGTTTTCTCTCTCGTGTGAGCTCCACACGTTCACTCTACGGTGTTGTTTACCTTCTGTGATGCGCGAGCTGATGACGTCGCGTCAACATCATCTTCACTCACTTCACGTCAAGAGGAATTCACTTTTTTTTTTCTCAACTTTGTGTGGAAAAATGCGGGGATTATGCGGCCTTTTGATAAATATGCGGCCTTTTAATAATCTGCGTCATTTTGCTGATTATGCGGTAAATTCTGCAATCGCGTTTTCCTGGAGGGTCTATGTATTAGCCATGTCATGTGTCGGGTGAGGTAAATCCAATCAGAAAACTATCACTGCAGAAGCAGCTGTCATCACAGTATACAGCAGACTGAAGACGATGACAGTGTCTCAGATTGTGTTTTTGCAGGGAGCTGATATAACCTAGACTCTGTGACGTTAATCTGTTGTTTACAACAAGCCAGTGCAAACTAGGGTGACCAGATCCCAACAAACCAAATGTGGGACAAGGAGTATGGTTGTGTGGGACAATGTGGGACACCCTCTCAACAGCACCCCCCAACCCCCGGAAAAAAAAACCGTAACAAATATATAACAGAGCAGAAAGTGAAGTCAAAATGCAGTTGTTTAATAAAGAAAAGTAAACTAAGGCTAACCAAGGCAGCAGGCATTATTCACTTCAAGTGTTTAGAAATGCATCTTCTTAATTCAACTAGTGTATTACCTGTACAAGTAGGCACAACATAAATTAATAGATAAAATAAAACCAACACTGGCCAGGAGGGAACAGAAACATAATAATACATAAAATAAAATAGCTTTCAGTTTTGTCCATCACAGCAACAGAAGATGGGCCCCCACACAGTGTGTGGGCTATTTTGTCACCAAGAACCACTGGTGTCTTTGACTCTGTCAAACAACTCTCCACAGAGGCAGGGGCAAACACATCTGTTATTATGGACGCTGCTTTTGTACGACCACATGACATTTTCTTTACTATCTCAGAGTCTAGAAAAATGGTCGGCGCTAGCTTGTTACCAGTCATTTGACCGGTATGAATGGGAGTGTTGCACTGTATGGTAAACACTGGTTATTTCTGCTGCTGTTACCTTGTCTGAGTGGCCATCATGTTTTGGTTTTTAGTAGGAATGTCTCCATAGAGTGGGATGTCTCTTTTTGAGCGACACGTTTCTTGTGAGAATCGCATTCTCTGTGTCTTTTGACGTCGTATTCACTGCCATGTGAAATTTAAAAATTACTCTTGCAAAGATTGCAAAAAACTCTCTGAGAGTCGCCCTGCACTGGCTTCACCCACGGGTAAGTGTCTTCCCAGTCTTTGTTGTAGTAGTATGTGCACCTTCTTTTCTTCTTAGCTGTAGTTTCAGTTTCCTCCATTTTCCATAACCTGCTGCGTCGCCTGCGTTCGTTGTTGTTGTTTGGCGGGGTGGGGGGGTGTGTGTGTGTGTGTGAGTTACTCTCATTGGTTAACACTTGACCAGCACCCGCCGTGTGTTACAGTTTGATTGACAGCAAACACAGCCCCCTGATGATAGCCTTCCCTGCTTTCTCAACAGCCATTGGATGAATCTGATTTTAAAGAAAAGCGTTTTAGCCAATCAAAATGAAATATGCGGGACATCGTCTCAATATGCGGGACGCACCAAAAGTCGTGAAAATGCTGTGCAGTCCCGCGCAAAGCGGGACAGCTGGTCACCCTAGTGCAAACACATTAACGGCACGCGAGGGAATAGATTCTTCAGAAAGCAAATAGAATTCAGTCTGCGGTGCGAAGGGCAAACTCAGCCGATTCAATTCATTCTGCTTGATAAAAACGGACAGAGTGATGAATGAACACACCCCGAAGGTATTAAGAAGTAAAAGATGCAAGGTGATATTTACATCATAAGCATATCTCGATATGCATTGCATGCTGTTCCATATAAAAGCCTTCACTCGCCTGGTAGAGCAAGGACCGGAATAAACCGTACTGCTCGCTTCATCTCTTCTCTTGGTTGGAATCTCGTTTGCTCATTGAGTGTGCATGTGAACATGTTTACTCCAGTGTCACATTAAATAACTATAGTGTCAAGGAAAAGGACAATATGGTTTTAACCCACCAGCGAAATGAAGAATTTCAAGTAGATTTGTTAGTTTACTTGCCTATAAAGTAAGTATCTTCACTAAAAATAATATATGCTTTACATTTTCTTCATTGTTGTGGTCTAAAAGCACTGCTAAGTTGTTGCTTTATCAGTTATTTATTTAAATAAAAGCAGTTTTGTCATAATAGCACATGGGATGATAGCTGTATGACATGGTTTCCAAACTGCGTGACAGGTTAACTGAAAAAGACAACCTGATCTCACCAGAATGGGTGACTCCACCACGACTCCTTAACACCACAATGCGTGGTGGAGTCACGAACTTTGTTACATTTGCGTGTCGGCACCACGCAAACAACCCCAATGTAAAGTGAATGAGGCTCCTTTGTCGTGGTGCACACAGGCATTTCTACAACGTGCATTGTGTGTAATGCAACTGTTATTTTTATTAAATTAGTTAGTTTTTAAGGAAGGCCAGAGCTTCAGCTGTGTCAAATAGATTGTTCCCTTCAGTTAACGTTATTTAAAAGATAATGATCATGTCCCCTGTATTGTATTACGAGCGTCCATTCCCATTGGATAACGGAGCATTTTACACCCGGAAGTAAGTAGCCTATTCTCCTTACTGTCGATTGATTTTACAGTGATATCTGCACTACTCATCGACTAAAAAACACCAAATTGTCCTTGTTAATTACACAACATTGATTGGTTTGAATTGTGTACAATGCTTTTGTATTTTCCCCCTTCGATTCGGAGAAACAAATATTTTTTCGGAGTTTTTGGACGGCAGAAGACACTACACTACCCAGAATCCTCAGCTATCGTTTGGGACTACACCATGTGCTTAGCTTGACAAACCCCGTGATCAGTCCTCAACCTCTGTGATTGGATGCGCGACGTTTACACAGAGCGTCCAAAAGGACTTTGAAATGGAATGAAACCCATCTACGGCACACTATTCAAAACAGGAATCGAACGTGTCCTACCCCCCTCCCCCCCTTAGGTCACAGGCTCCTCCAACAGTGCTACGCAATAAAACAGATGCACAGAAAAAATAGTGAAATAGTGCAATAAGAGTCTATATACAAGTGATTGGAATATGATATATTAGATAAATAATTTCTAAGTAGCAGCCAGATGAATGTTATTTCTAAGTTCAGGTGTTTAATAGTCTTCTGGCCTGTGGGATGAAGCTGTCTCTGTGTCTGGTGGTTTTAGTCCGAATGCTGTGGTACCGCCTGCCAGACTGCAGCAGACAGAACCGTTTGTGGCTGGGGTGATGGTGGTCTTTTATAATCCTGAGGGCTTTCTTTAAGGTTAACCTGGTATTTTTAATCCACTACATTTATTTTAGTTACTTTACAGATTTGGATTAATGATGTGAAATATAAACAACCCTTAAATCAGACTTTAGTTACACCTGAATGAAATTCAGTGAAGGTGATTGTCAAGTGCCAACAATCAGGCGAGATATTTGATAGTTGGTTGCTTGAGAAGACTAAATATTTATCTGCAGATCCGTTTAAAGCATATTCATTACTCGTTATTCTCTAATAGTTCATTAAAGACTGTATATAATTGCTATTTTGCACATCCCTTTCAAGATTTTCTAAGGTTTATTGACATATCATATACACAACAGTGTAGTTATGCAATGAATGAACAACTTGGGTCACAGGTTCATCAACAGTGCATTACAAGACATCTATCAATGTGTGTATACTTCCACCATTACACTGTCGTATTCTGCACATTTCTTTAATTAAAGCCTTATTAGTTAGCACATCCTCCTATCAGGCACTAAACTGTTTTACTCTAGATATCATTTGAGTATCTTCTTGATATTTTCTATTCTATATTTATATAATTGACCTTCTACTTTCCCACTATTTTGTATGTACTCTTAATATTTGAATGTTTTCATAAAATATAACACATTCAAAAGTGCGTTACAAAAATGAAAGACATTAAGAAAAAGGCATTTTAAACAGTCATTAAAAAGCAACACAATCTTCCTGCATTGCAATTACTCTAAACGTGTAATAACGTGCTTTAACCAGTAGGTGGTTTGGGTTAAAAGCATAGGTTAAAAGGCTGTCAAGTTTACAGTGTTAACAAAATAAAATATACTGCTGTTTCCGGTTTAGTTTACGACAAATATTATTTTGTTATTGTTTTGATATTTGTAACACAAAAGCGATGGAAAAAACCCATAGCAACGAAATAAAGATGGTCTTAACATGACCCAGTCGTCTAGTAGTTAATAAAAAACAATAATATCAAAACAAAATATTACTACTAACTTTATTGTGAAATTAAAACAGAACGGTAAAAGAATAGTTTCCGGTGTATTCTGATGCCCGATCTCTGTAGATAAATAAAGAACTAAGACAGATGTGTAATATTTAATGCAGCCAAACCATTTATTACAATGCATTCATGTGATGACTTTCAAAGAGTAAAGCAAGCACTGCTGAATAAAGTATGATTTTCTCTTTTACGAAACGTTTTTTTTTCATATGGAATGCAGTTGGAGGTCAACCAATCAAAGAACTTGAGGACTGATCACGGGGTTCATGGTGTAGTCCCAAACGATAGCTGAGGATTCTGGGTAGTGTAGTGTCTTCTGCCGTCCAAAAACTCCGAAAAAATATTTGTTTCTCCGAATCGAAGGGGGAAAATACAAAAGCATTGCACACAATTCAAACCAATCAATGTTGTGTAATTAACAAGGACAATTTTGTGTTTTTTAGTCGATGAGTAGTGCAGATATCACTGTAAAATCAATCGACAGTAAGGAGAATAGGCTACTTACTTCCGGGTGTAAAATTCTCCGTTATCCAATGGGAATGGACGCTCGTAATACAATACATGATCATTATCTTTTAAATAACGTTAACTAAAGGGAACAATCTATTTGACACAGCTGAAGCTCTGGCCTTCCTTAAAAACAAACTAATTTAATAAAATTAACAGTTGCATTACACACAATCCACGTTGTAGAAATGCGTGTGTGCACCACGACAAAGGAGCCTCATTCACTTTACATTGGGGTTGTTTGCGTGGTGCCGACACGCAAATGTAACAAAGTTCGTGACTCCACCACGTATTGTGGTGTTAAGGAGTCGTGGTGGAGTCACGCATTCTGGTGAGATCAGGTTGGAAAAAGACCAGGGGCAGCCAAGGATTACAAGAAATAACGGCCATCGGCGAGAAATGGAGGTATGGTGTGAGGAGAACCAGTGGAGAACAGGGCAGCTGTCTTGGTGAGTGACTGGTGTTCCGGATTAACTGGTTTCTCGATCAACTGGTTTACAGAGGTGGGGCACAGTTTAACCTGGGCGGATCCCATTTTTCCCTAGGCGGATCGCAGTTTACCACAGCTGAAGACTTCTCCACGCTGCTTTCAAACTGAGTAAACAACGTGTGCTTCACTTGGAGGCTGTCTGAAGGTGTACACAGGTCTCAGATGGACTTGGTATCACATTAAGAACGATATTCAGTAATTAGTCTGGCAACAATAGCTGGTTTAAATGATTTATTGGAGTTTGCAATGTTTTGAACAGACATCCCCAGTCAACTCGTTTTTCTTTTTGTAGTCCTCGCTGTTCGTGTCCGGATATCACCAACGTAACCACAACATCACACACTGGTACTGAATGTGCATCAAAGTCTTCCGACCGAGCCAAATATACCAACATATTTATGTAAACGACAGAAGAAGCGGTCGAAATGTGTATTTCAGTCAAAGGCCACGCCCCCCACCTCTGTAAACCAGCGGATTGGGCAGAGAACGAGTCCGAGAAAGTTGCTCCCCCATGTGACGTAATATGACGCGTTTGACGTATGACGTTAGAAAAAAGCAGATTTTAGTAGCAGAGCTCAAAACGGCTCCTTTCCCTCTGAATTCATGCCCTTATGTCTTGTATAAAATATCAAATTCTGCATTAACTTTTTTAATTGTAATTTTCAGGCAAGGTTAAGCATAAATCTATTAAAAAAAAAACCTGCAAGTTGCTCTTTAAGTGTCAGACCTCTAGCCATCCTGTCGATTATGTTGGTCTGTTCAGAATAAAAAGGAGAGGGATTTGGCAATTGCACCAAGTAAGCTCAATAAACCTTCTTAAGACAAACCTATCTGTAGCCAACAAAGATATCAAGCAACTAAATAGAAATTAAAATGTAGTGATCATGTGCTTTGATGTTCAAGATGGAAATGGCCAAATCATCAAAATCAAGGCTTTAAAACAGTAGTCAACAAATCAATTGGTGACATCACAATGATGACATCCTCATCTGATATAGCAACCCAGTCTCATGGCATTTCGTGTTCACCAACACGATTTTTAATCTATTGATTCGTGTTCACCAACACGATTTCCCCCTTTTTTTCGTGTTGCACAGCACGATTTTAAAAGCAATGTATTTCTATTGGTAATGTGTTTCGTGCCTGCAGCACGTCTTTTTCTCCGGTCGGGTCGTGGAAGACTGTGTGGTTCATAAAAACATGTTCTTACTCAATATCAAGCCACAATTATTGCTTTTATCTTAAATCGTATAATTTCTGACTTTTGTTGACGTCTGTGAGGAAAAGAAATGGGGCTTAGAGCCTCAGGATACTGAAATCTGTATTTTTTAAATATTTTTTTCCTTCTAATTTGTTATTCTTTTCAAAATAACACACTGTTATTTACTCACCAATAACACACAATTATCCTTGATTTATTTATTGGTTTAATTCCATAATCTCGGGCTTTTTTGGCGTCCGTCAGGAACTGAATTTCAAAATAAAACTAACCGGAAACAGACGTAGTTATTTAGAGCGATTACCCAAGATCCTCAGCTATGGTTTAAGCTCGCTGATTGGATGTTTTAGCCGCAATACATGCTGGGATTTGGTGTTTATATTATATGAAATCCGGAAAATATCTTAAAAGAATAAAATAATACTTAATTCCGAGTGCTCTTGCTTTTCTCTTTGAAAGTCATCACATAACGGCATTGTAATACACGGTTCGGCTGCATTACATATTACAGATCTGCCGTAGTTCTTTATTTATAGAGCCCTGATGAGAAGACCTTTGGAAAAACTGAAGAAATGCCGCCGAAACTATAGGTTACTTACGTAACCCCAGAGTTCAGAGTAACATGAAGTGAGATGTCTCACTATGGGATGTGCCTCAACGCGTATGCAAACAGAAGCATCAATCTCATTACGCCAATCCTGATTGGCTGGTGATCTTGACGTCTACGTCAGGGAATCCCCCCACCCTTTAAGTAGCTTGCGCTACGTCGCAGCGTCATTCAAAATAAGCACCTCTTCTCGCTTTGCCTTAGCAAGAAGGGCCGTCTGGTGAGACATCTCACTTCATGTTACTCTGAGGCCTGGGGTTACGTAAGTAACCTATAGTTCTCATTCATAACACTCCGTTTGATGTCTCACTATGGGATATTGAAACTCCTGTATTGCTAGACATGCTTATCTCGAAAATCACCAAAACAACCAGAACGTAATAGGTAGAACCATGTCTCAACACGGGGCCCAGCACTGCGCGGGCCACACTTGGAGCAGAGACATCTAGCCTGTAAAAGCGGACAAAAGTGAGCGGTGAGGACCAGCTCGCTGCTACACAAATGTCTTGGATGGAAACACCCTTGAACAAATCCCAGGATGTAGCCAGTCCACGAGTAGAATGAGCATGCAGGCCCGTTGGTGCATGCAAACCCTGACTCGTATAAGCCAGAGCAATCGATGAGGGTTAGCCCAGGATACAAAGAGTTGGTCATTGCATCGAAACTCTTTTGACCTGTCCATATAGGTGCGTAAAGCACGGACTGGGCACAGCAAATTCGGCCGCTGTTCCTCAGAGGAACACAGTGGCGGAGGAAATGCCTCAATGTCAATGGGGGTACATGAGCCAACCACCTTAGGTACAAAGGCAGGGTTGGGCTTCAGCAACACTCTCGTTTGCCCCGGGGAAAACTGAGTGCATGAAGGATGTACAGAGAGCGCATGAATGTCACTGACTCGCTTGGCAGATGCCAGAGCCAGTAACAACACTGTCTTCAGTGACAGGTGTTTCATGTAAGCTTCTTCCAGGGGTTCAAATGGAGGTTGAGTGAGCCCATCTAAAATCACTGCCAAGTCCCATAAGGGCACCAGTGACCTGGACACAGGGAGGAGCCTGCGAGCCCCTTTCATAAAACGTCAGACCAAGGGATGTTGGCTAGCCGTCTTTCCCTCAAAGCCCACATGGCACGCAGCAATAGCAGCCAGGTACACTTTGATCGTAGAGAAAGCTCTGTGTTTATCAATCAGGTCCTGTAGAAATGATTGAATCACCCCGACAGGACATTGACAAGAGATGTGTCCATTTTGAAGGCACCACTCCTCAAACACCCTCCACTTACAGTCATAGAGGGACCTGGTGGAGGAAGCTCTTGCACTCTGAATAGTGTTTATCACCTTCTGAGGGAGTCCCACTGTATTCAGGTTATACCACTCACGGGCCAGGCCCATAGTGCCAAGCACTCTGGGTGTGGGTGAAAAATCATCCCCTCCGCCTGAGACAGTATGTCCCTGCGTAGCGGGAGCTGCCACGGCTGCCTGCACAGCAGCTGATATATCTCCGCCAGCCAGTACATTGCAGGCCAGTGTGGAGCTATTAGGATCAGTGTGTGGCGTTGTTCTCTCACTCTGGCCAGAGTTGGGGGTATCAGAGCCAGGGGTGGGAACGTGTACAGAAGGACCGGAGGCCAAACGTGCGCAAGCGCGTCCACGCCTAACGGTGCGTTGAAATCGCGCATTGAAAAGAACAGCTGACATTGAGCGTTTTCTTTTGATGCGAACAGATCCACCGCGGCCCGGCTGTAACGCACCCACAGCTGACTCGCAATTATTGGATGTAGAGTCCAGTCTGCATATAGTGGTGCACCTCTGGACAGCAGATCTGCCCCGAGGTTCATCACTCCTGGTACGTGCGTCGCTCTCAGCGAGAGGAGACGTCCGCAGCTCCATAAGATACTTAACATTGCAAAAATCAGGCATATCTTGCCTCAAAACGATGCAGAGAAACTAGTCCATGCATTTGTTACTTCTAGGCTGGATTATTGTAACTCTTTATTATCAGGGAGTACCAAGAAGTCAATCAAGTCGCTTCAGCTGATTCAAAATGCTGCGGCTCGTGTACTAACCAGAGTTAGGAAAAGGGACCACATTACTCCTGTTCTGGCTGCCTTACACTGGCTCCCTATAGAACACAGGATATAATTTAAAATTCTTCTTCTCGCCTACAAAGCCCTTAATGGGCAGGCGCTATCTTACCTTAAAGAACTCATTATACCCTACTGTCCTACTAGGGCATTGCGTTCCAAGAATGCAGGGTTGTTGGTTGTTCCTAGAATCTCTAAAAGTACAATGTGAGCCAGAGCCTTTTCTTATCAAGCTCCACATTTGTGGAATCAGCTTCCAGTTTGTGTTCGGGCGGCAGACACCCTATCCGTTTTTAAGAGTGCGCTTAAGACCTTCCTTTTTGATAAAGCTTATAGTTAGGGCTGATTAGATTCAGCCCCTAGTTTTGCTGATATAGGCTTAGTTTGTCGGGGAAAAACTTACTTCTTCCTTCTCTCTGTCTATACCCGTGTACACTCATGTTCCGATTAACCCAGCTTCCCCAAATGTCTTTCTTTTTTGTGTCTATATACGCTGGGATCCGGAGTCAGGGATGATCCTGCGGTCCTGTGTCCTGGATCGCGAGTGCTGGATCTTGAGTCGTGGCTGTGGTCCTGGATCATAGGTCCTGGATGGATATCCTCGTGGATTCATCTTCCTATTATACACACATGCATTTCCAAACATTTGGACTACCTATGTTGCAAATGTATTATCTTTTCAATTTACACACGGCATCTATTGCACGTCTGTCCGTCCTGGGAGAGGGATCCCTCCTCTGTTGCTCTCCCTGAGGTTTCTCCCATTTTTCCCTTTAAACTGGGTTTTCTTTGGAAGTTTTTCCTTGTACGATGTGAGGGTCTAAGGACAGAGGGTGTCGTATTGTCATACTGATATTCTGTACACACTGTGAAGACCACTGAGACAAATGTAACATTTGTGATATTGGGCTATATAAATAAACATTGATTGATTGATGATTGAAGATCAGTTTGCGTGCCAGCATGTGTAACTGGAGAGAACGCAAACCCCCTTGGCGGTTTATATACGATATTGTGGTCGTGTTGTCTGTCCTCACGAGGACATGATGTCCTCTGAGAAAAGGCAGAAAGCGTTTCAGGGTGAGGAACACCGCTAAAAACTCCAGATAATGTATGTGTGACCATTGGAGGTCTCTGCTCCAGAGACCCCTCACAGGTCGACCTTCGTATATACCCCCCCAGCCCGTCAGACATGCGCCTGTGGTGACCACCTTCCGCGATAGGACAGCACCCATAGGCACGTCCCGTACTAGAAAAGTCGGGTGCAGCCAGTGGCATAGTGCTATTATGCATTTCATAGTGACCATCACTCTCCGCGCGCAATGACGCATGGGGTCCAGTCTGAGGGCAGCTACCCAGCGCTGAAACTCCCTCATGTGTAAGCGTCCCAGTCATACCACCAGGATGGCTGACGCCATGAGCCCCAGTAACCGCAGACATGATCTGAAGAGAACATATTTGCGTGGCTGGAAATGAGCGAGGCAAGCCCTGAAGGCTTTCACTCTCTCTGCTGACAGGTGGGCTGTAAAGGGCACCGAATCCAGGCGTAGGCCCAGGAAGAGTACAGTCTGGGCTGGGGAAAACATGCTCTTTTCTGTGTTTATTACGAAACCCAGGTTGAGCAGGTGTTTTACGAGGACATTCGTCTGCGTAATAGCCTCTTGCTCCGACTGTGCGAGAAGGAGCCAATCGTCCAGATAAGTTGCCAGGCGAATTCCCTGTTGTCTTAACGGGGCTATCGCGGCTTCCGTACACCGTACACATACTTGTGGGCTGAGAGACAGACCGAAGGGAAGTACTCTGTACTCGTAACAGACACCCTGAAAGGCGAACCTCAGATATTTCCTGTGTGGATAATATACTGAGATGTGGAAATACGCGTCTTTCAGGTCGACTGATGTGAACCAATCATTTTGGCGCACGAGACGCAACAGAGATGTGTGAGTGAGCATTCTGAATTTGTATCTTTTGAGATATTTGTTGAGAGCCCTCAAATCTAGTATAGGCCGAATCCCGTTCCCAAACGGGGAGGGAACGAGGAAATACTTGGAATAAAAGTCGCTCTGACTCTGTTCGGAGGGTATTATAGATATAGCCTTCTTGTCTAGTAGTGAGAGAATCTCTTGCTCCAGAATATGGGCCGACTCTCCCCGGGCTTGCGAATGCAGAATGCCCGAAAAGTGAGGGGGGGTGACAGCGAATTGGAGTCTGTAACCCTGTGCTATTGTCTTGAAAACCCAAGCAGAATCTGTGAGCATCCTCCACTTTTTGCTTCTCAAAGCGAGTGGAGATGTCACATCCCTGTTGTCTGCCCTCTGTGTCTTTATTTGTTGTGTTATGGGGCCCTCTAGTGTCTGAACACGGTGGTACCCCAGGTTGACAACCCCGGTCAACACTGCGCATGCGCGTGGCGGTGATGCCTTCACAGCCCCGTCCGTCGTCCGCCTTCTGAGAGAGGTAGCAGCCACTCTTAGAAGGGGGGTAGACGTCAGACTGTTTATTGTTTTTCTTTTCATTTGTATTGACTGCGCCCTTGGCTTTAAGCCTGGAAACGACAGTGAACAATTATTTATTAAGAGACAATAGTTATGACATGTGTTTGTGTGACTTAAACGAGCAGCGGAGCTTGCTGTCGTTGATGTTAAGTCCATTTCCCTCATGGCGCGAACATGAGGATGACGTTCTGACATCACTCGAGGCGGCGTGAAGATGGGGGCATGGTTGCACCCCGGAAACACATGAGCATCTAACACTGGAACGTGTTCTGGAGCTGGAGAACAGGGAACTTCCAGCTCTTTTATCGAGGAGAGGAGAGGAGGATGTCAGGCCGCCCTCTTCTTCTTCCTCGTCTGGTGGCTGAGAAGTCTGGACCGGCTGTGCCTGAGTGGCTGCTACCGGAACCGGAGACTTTCTTGGCCAGCTCGTCTTCGCCTCGTGTCTGGGCTGGAGACCCTGGGCGGGCTGTGGCCTCTGCTGTTTCGGGATCTGGAAATGGGCAGGACGTGAGGCAGCCTGAGCAAAGGACTGCCGCAGGGCCGTTGAAGGCGGCGGCTGGACCCTTCGGGGAAGACAAAGCTGGAGAGCCTTATCCTCCTACTTTTTGGATTCACACCACTGCTGTATCGAAGCTAGAGCGGAGCCAACTATGCCCTCGGGAACAATAGGCATGTCCAAGACTTCCTCTTTTTCCCGGTCTGGAAGGTTTGTCAGGGTAAGCCATCTGGCTCTCTCCTGTACCACCATTATCCCCAGTGCTTTGCCCGTGGCTTGGACTACACAGCACTGCACACGGAGGAAAATGTCCGTGATCGCTACGATTTCGTCCAACACGGCAGGCTCAGGTTTGATCGTCATGTCCTCGCAGAGCTCCGCCTGGTAGGCGGTCAGCAGCGAGGAGACGTTGAGCGCCCTGGTGGACAAAGCTGCGGCTTTATAGGCTCGTTCGGTCATTGCTGACTGGAAGCGGTCTGCCTTTGCCGGTAGCGTGGGGTTCCTGCTCGGTGCCGAAGCCAGCCGCGGTTGGAGGTGAGCTGCCACCAGCGGTTCCATGGGTGGCATGCGGAGCAGGCCGAGCTTCTCCATGCCGACACAGTCCAAAGAGGAGACATCCTGGATTGGGGCCATGTTGCTGAAAGGGCGGTCTCTCCACGAGACCGACACCTCGTCCAGCATCCCCGGAAAGACTGGGAGAAGCTGCTTCTTCATCCTCGCTGCTTGGGGCAAGTGTTTCCCCTCATAGCGAGATCTGGAGGTCTCCTTGGCCACTTCAGGCCAGGGGATGTCCAGCCTTGACGCAGCGTGTTGGCACACGACCTGCAAGTCCATACTGAGGCAGGGCGAAGCTGGTGTGCTTTCGCCCGGTGGAGCGGACATCGCCTCCGGCTTGGCATCCAGGGCAGATGAAACGAAGATGTCATCTTCGTGCTCATCCGAGTCGGATAAGAGGAACTCAGAGGCATCCTCTTCATCCTCCTCCATATAATCCAGCTGTAGGACATCCTCCGCTGGTGGAACCACGGTGAGGTCTAGTTGGGAGCCCCAGCTTGACACAGCGTGGGGCTCCGATTCCGCGGCTACCGCCGTTGTTGAGCCCCAGCTTGACACAGCGCGGGGCTCAATCTACGCGGCGGTCGCTACCATGTCCCGATTGCCGGCCGGCGAATCAACGGACATGAAGGGGTCCCGTCCCGACAGGCTAGCTTGGCGCGCTAGCCGTCGGCGGAGGCTCTTGATGGTGAAGCGGGCACAATGCCCGCACGAACCAGGGGTATCGATAGCTTCCTGGGCGTGTTCCAGCCCAAGGCAGGACGAGCAGACCTGCTGTGAGTCCGTGCCCGAGATCTTAAACCCGCAGCCTCCGAGCCGAGCCTCCGAGCCGAGCCTCCGAGCCTCCGACTCCTCTGGTGTGAGGGAGAGAAGGGTCCATCCTTGTTTGCCGGGGTGTCGGCGCGGAGGGACAAGCTAGTAACAGGTATGTTACAGAAAAAAAATAATCCAACCTTATCGTTATTCCGAAAGGGGTAGATTTTTCTTTAAAAAATATTAACTGGTGTGTTACTAACTTTCTTATCTCCGTCTCCTCTGGTGTGAGGGAGAGAAGAGTCCGTCCCCGCTCGCCGTGGTGTCGACGCGGAGGGATAAACTAGCAACAGGTATGTTACTGTTTGAAGAAAATCAAACCTTACCGTTATTTCGAAAGAAAAACGGCGGGGCAGATTACAATATTAACTGGTGTGTTAATATTTGTTCAATTCTTCTGCAAAGCAAAAAAAGTAACGGGCAAGCGCCCGTCGACCGTTAAGCTAGCCCGGCTACTGATATTAGAGATGTACTCTGAAGCGAGAAGAGGTGTTTGAATGACGCTGCGACGTAGCGCAAGTTACTTAAAGGGTGGGTGGATTCACTGACGTAGACGTCAAGATCACCAGCCAATCAGGATTGGCGTAATGAGATTGATGCTTCTGTTTGCATACGCGTTGAGGTGCATCCCATAGTGAGACATCGAATGGAGTGTTATGAATGAGAACTGAATACTTGACGTGGATCATAAATATATCAACAATTAAACATCTTCAATTTCTCTTCACACAATACGTCTCCTTGCAGTATCAACACTAATTCGGCTGACTTTTACATTTGATCTAATTCATATATAGGTTATATTTACACCATAATGGTGCACAGCTGATTTAAAAGGACTTGTAGTTTGTAAAGATATTATTGATTTTCTTTGAATGAAAGAATGTAAATACTGAGTCTGAAATAGTATAGCAATATGCTGTAAAATTATGTGAAAACATGAATAACACTACACATCTTCAGATGTTGTACATACATAAGTGTCCTACACTAATAATACAAAGTTATTATGGCTGTGTGTACCTTGTGTGCACTGCCTAGTGGTTAAAGCACGTTATTGAATTATTGTTTTTTTGTGTTATATTTGATTATAAAAATATTAAGAGTACGTACTTTCATAGGGGGAAAGTAGAAGGTCTGTAATAGAAATATAGAATATAAAATAAGTGATCTCTACAATAAAACAGTTTAGTGCAGGATGTACAAAGATATTGATAGGAGGAGGTGCAAAACATAAACATGAATTAACCTTTATTTAAACATTAAATAACAGATAAAGGTCTTCTTTTAAATAAGAAAAAAACTTTGGGGGTATCTATCTACAGATAAATATTAAGCCTGACAAAGTACTTAACGTCTAATATATTGCTTTCCTGCAATGTTAACTATGTTGAAGCACTTATTTTAACTGATATTATACATATGAATGAATGTATGTAGATAGTATAAGAAATGTGCAGAATATGACAGTGTAATGGTGGAGGTACACACACATATTGATAGATGTCTTGTAATGCGCTGTTGAGGAACCTGTGACCCAAGTTTTTCATTCATTGCATAACTACACCGTAGTTGCGTATATGTGACCCGCTCTATCGAAATCAGTCGGAAGTCGCAACGGCTCATTTCAGAATAAACGTGGATTTACGTAAAAACAAAAGGGACGAAGACAAGCACCTCTCACTCGCAATCTGCTCTTCCAGCAGCGCCGCCCCCCCTCCCTCCAGCTGAAATTATAAACGTAAGAGTATAGTAATCATAGATAACATGGCAGGGTCCGTTACAGTTTGTTTTCATCTGATTTAAATCAAACAAAGTCTTGGCTTTCAGAATATTAAACTTGTTTCAGCAAATTCAGATGATAAATATAACTTTGAAGCTTGTAACGGCATAATTACAAGCGGAGAACGGAGTAATTTAACATCACAGCAGGCATAACAACAGCCGGTGTTTCTCGTGAGGGTTTTCCCCGGGAGAAAAATATGTGCTGCAGGCACGAAACACATAACCAGTAGAAATACATTGCTTTTAAAATCGTGCTGTGCAACACGAAAAAAAGGGGAACATCGTGTTGGTGCACACAAAATGCCATGAGACTGGGTTGGATATAGGGTGTGAACCCTTCTTAAAGTAGTTTGAAAAGTTGAAACTTTTCAATATAAATAACACTGCCATTCAAATTTCACACCGCTTTGTACTGTGTATTCAAATAGACTGACTTTCTCTCAGCACCCCCAACTCCTACTGACATCCCTTCTAAAAAATATGAAGTTCTGCTCCTGGAGTGGAGTGCACCAGCTGGGCGTAACTCTACGTCCGACGTAGAACCGAAGGTTAAGACCAAACTAAAGTTATGACTAGTGCACCACTTAGACTTAAGCCCTGTATGCGTTGCTCCCGGGTGTAACTTTTACGCCTAGTATGGAGCAGGCGTAAATCGGAAAGACAGACTAGTATCCATAGTAACGTAAAACAGGCAAGAAAGATATTAACGATGTCAGGGCGTCTTGTTTACATGTTTAACAATGAAAGGGCATTAAGAAGAGTCTCAATTTCTCCTTCTCCAGCTCAATTTTTTCGTGTTCCGCTCTCAATTTGACGGTCTCCTCTTCCACACGAACGATTTCTTTCTCCGTCAGTTCCCGCTGTAGCTCTGACAAATCCCTCTTTCTCTTTCGGGGTGTGGCAATTTGGGATTCCCCTTGAGTCATCGCTGCTGTGTGGGTGTGGGAATTCCCTCTTCTCTGCGGTCCTCTGTGTCTGTAAAATGGTAAAATGGCGTTGCTTGGCAACAATTACTGTTTTGCGTGTATTCACGTGGACGCGCATCTTAAGACCAGGCGCAGCTACGCCCGAGACTAGTCAGGCTTGGTGCACTCGGTGTAAATTTGAATCACTTCGTCGGACGTAGCTAAGCCCGACGTTAGAGTTAAGCCCTACTTTTTTACGCCCAGCTGGTGCACTCCACTCCTGAAGACCCGAAACTACAAAACTGCTACCGCTGTCAGTGAGTAAACGAAACATTAGGTGAGGTCTTAGAGTGCATTCACGATGAAAGGTTCATAAATCAAAAATAAAGTAGCTCTGTTCTAGATAAAGGGTTGAGTCTGCTTTATGTCCCTTAAAGTTATGTATTATTAATCTGCGGCATTATGATTTTCTGAATATGAAGCAGGCTAGAGTGTCCGCTAAGTGCCTATTGATAGGTTGCCAACTGCATCCAGTAATTGTTAGTAAGCAGTAAGTACTTGGCAGGTACTGACCGCTCTGGAGTCTGTTTTTCTTAATTTGTTCTGATACTTATGCACAGAAGGGAGCACATGTACCATAATTATCTCGAAAACACAAGAATATTAACAGAAAACAGAAAGAACAAGTGTTGTATTTAATGTACAGAACATTTATTCATTTTCAACATTCAACATTGTCTTATGTATGGACCAAGGAGCATCAATAGCTTCCCACAGAACAATTAACAAAGCTATAAAACTACAGAACGACAATGTGAACTTGACTGTCTTCATTAGGGATGCAGGTTTGCATTTATAGTCAAACAATATGAGATAGTAAACATCCCATAATACTATGTGATCATCATAATGTTTTATATAAACTCCAGTGTCATGCAGGTCAGCAACTCACTATCTTCAATGTTCGTAATATTTGCTAGTTAAAAAATATGAATAGTTGTACATGTATAGTGAGTGAATATAAAGAGGGAGAAAAACAGTGGACCCTGATTGGTCGCTTGAATCGCTTGTCTCATTAAAATCAGCTAAACCTGCTGATTGTAGGGTTCCATTTCAAATGCTTAATACTGGCCATTATGTATTGGATTATTTAGTGAATGAGCAAATCAAGATAATTTACCAATGTTTTTAAAAATGCAATTATTACATGTATCCACTGAAACATAATCTCATTGAACGCATTAAACAGATGGGGGGGAAATCCAACAATAGGGTTGGCAAATGAGCACATGATTTTGTGAATGTTTAATTGTTTGTTTTTGTGTTTGATTCAGATCAAGCTTTTTACCTTGATGGCAGTGGAGGCGATCTGGATGTGGTGCAGCTTGTGGAGGGTGCTCTCCCGGTCGATGAAGTAGGAGGCCGCCAGCTGGTGCAGAGCCTCCAGGGTCACAGCGGTGCCGTTGGATTCGCTCACTTCAGATGTCCGACTCAACTTCCGCTTGTCCACAAAGATCATTAATGACTCTTCCCCTATGAATACACACACAGTCAAATAAGCACACTTCATTAATGACTCATCCCCTGTGAACATGCATAAAGTGGTGTAGTGGTAAACATTAACCCATTCACACCTGCCAACGTTAATTATACAGTCCCATAGGCAAGTTAGCCCTGTCTGACGGTTGTATACTGTGTTCTACATTGTGTTAATTTGGTGATTCCTCTGCAGCTAGAGTGCAATTGAGATGCTTCATGGAACAAGTCTCTCAATGCTAACAGAGCAGAATGTATTGACAAACAGTAGACAGACTGAGATCAATGTTAAAATCCTTTCTAACAGCATGAGGTTTTATGGGGATTTTAATTGTGAGAGGCTTTAGAGTGAACATACAGTACATTACCACTGGGGATAGATATAACATTGAATTGTTTTCCACAATAATTTGAAAGACAATCTCAAATATAATAACTGTTTTCTATTAGTGAGTCTTTGAAACTTTTAACAACAATGTTTTTTCCAATCATAATGAAGTTACAATAGTAATACTTGTCTTAATTGTATTGTAATAATATTGTTTATTTAAAAACCTTTGTTATAAATATGAAACATTTTTAAATTAATCAGACGTCCAACTCAAGTTGAATGATTAATAATTATTACCAGGCATCACTTATTTCAACACATAATAATGTTTAAATAAGCTTTATTAATCACCTTTAATACACTTGCACCATGCTCCTAAGATAAAACATTTAAAAAATATAAACTCTATATCCATTAACACTGCCTACTGGTCATATTGGAGGTTATATAAGGCCATGCTTCCGCGGCTTTACTTCTCTCTATTTGTTTGCAACACATGACGTACAGGATTGTCTTGCCAATCTATTTTAAATATGGTTGGTATATATCATGGTTCACTAGAGACAAAGATGAAAAGAGCCAGCAGAGAAGTTGGGAGGAAATAGATAACCACGGGGGCTCTGCAGCACAAAGTCTAGCCAAATTACATCTATTGTTATGGAATCGGGGGATCGACTAACATTCTTGTTTAACAACTCCAAACATAGATTTTACATCTTTAATCAGATATTATGAGCCCAAAAACAAAGGCTCAACAAACAATCCGACAGTCACAGCTGAGACCACTCTTTGGCAAATATTTTGCTGTTTGAGCATTCAAACTTCCAACAAATAGATCTTTCTGGGAATTCATCACCATTTCAAAAAGCTCAATGCCTATAGTAAATATACCAAAAGTATGATCTGAGACAAGGTCCAAAATATAGATAAAATGATCAATATTCAGGATAAATAGAGGAATAAATACATTCCGAACAAAAAAAAAGAAGTCACTTTAGCCCTTTCCTAATTGGGGTTCAGTTTAGTAGTTAGTAGCTTGGTTCTTGAATTTGAATTTACTGCTACATGAATATTAAGTTGAAAGAAAGGTTTGGATAGAAGATGTCCAGAGGTCTCCTTTGATGGCCACTCCTACAATCAATACCACACATTTGATTTAAAAAGTAAACTTTAATTTGCTTGTAACCTGATATTATTACGTTTATTTTCACACATTTTAGCACAGTTTCCCAGTATTTGTTTGTAATAATAACTTTCTTTGTCTTTGAGTTACCGTGATCGTTGGAGGAGGTTGCTTCATGGTTCAGAAAAATGCGTGGGTGAGAGCTAAATTGGAAGATAACCACATGCTTCTACAGTATGTGAAAGGGGGGATTTTGGTTTTGTCAGTGTCCTTTTGTATTTTGATAATTGTAATCAATCAATCAATGTCTATTTATATAGCCCAATATCACAAATGTTACATTTGTCTCAGTGGACTTCACAGTTTGTACAGAATATCAGTATGACAATACGACACCCACTGGAAAAACTTCCAAAGAAACCCCCACAGTTTAAAGGGGAAAATGGGAGAAACCTCAGGGAGCAACAGAGGAGGGATCCCACTCCCAGGATGGAAGGACGTGCAATAGATGCTGTGTGTAAATCGAAGAGATAATACATTTTACAGCGTAGGTAGTCCAAATGTTTGGAAATGCATCGGTCTATAATAAGAAGATTAATCCACAAGGATTTCAACAATCCTGTGGGAGCCATCAGGGAAGTAGTATGATGAGAGTCAGGCAGGACCGCAATGACCACTTGTTTACTATTTGGTTTAGTCATATGTTCCATTTGCGTCATTGTGGCACGTAAGTTTGTTCGGTTAACACCTGTTAAATGCTTTTACATTTATTCAAGTTATTTTCTGTTTACCTCTTGTATAGGCCTAGTTATACATCTGTATATAAAGATTATTGGTTTATAATGCGTTTTGTTTTTGTTGGGTAAATACAAACAAAAAAAGTTTCTACATCTCATGTGTCCTGTTGCATTTCTGCTTGACTCCCAGACATCTCCTTAGTATAAACAATGGTATACACCAGGGGTGCCCAATACGTTGATCGCACAGGTAGTGTGGGTAGGTCGCATGGCATTGAAAAAAAAAAAGATTTAATTTGTTTCCCTTTTTTTTAAGTTAGCCTTACTATAGCTGTAGGAGCCATATGTTAAAATGTATAGTTTTATATATTTGAATATTATAATCCTTTGTTGTTAGCGCTATCGCTATCATATCATTTATTTGAACCAGCCGTGTGAAATTGACGTTATAGACGACCGCAGCTGTTTGTGATTACGAAACGTTATAGCCGACGGCAGCTGCTGGTGATTGTGTGTGTGTGTGTGAGAAGGAGAAAGAAGCACATAGCAACATAGTTTTTGACCTGAAAAATATGTGTTTGTATTTGATACCTTTTTGTATAAGTAAAGAGTCAAACAAACTATCCTGAGACGTATCTTGTCCGAGTCAAGCTTAACCTGTGAATCAAATGTTGGATTACTGGAACTACATTAACATTTGCCACTTGATTGATGTACAGGTAAGCCAGTCTGAGATCTCATATGTTCTAACACGCAGTTCACCATGCATGGGCTGCAAATCACAGACGAGTTGATTACCTATTAGCCTTCCAATTTATACAATTCTACTAAAGAAAGGGTATAACAATTACCAAAAATGTATTGAGTTGTATTGTGCCATACGGGTTCATGCAGTTATGAGGGGGCCTCACCTCCGCATCTGAAACTATAATGCGCTAATGCGGTGCAATTAGTGTAAGCGTGCCACAGTATATCCGCCGCTGCGAGATTTCCGGTGCTCGTAGTCCCCCCCCCCCGGTCGCGACACAGATTGGGCAGTACCTACCCTCTAGGTAGATCATGTGGACTTGGTCATATTAAAAGTAGCACCCAAGCTGAAAAAGTGTGGGCACCCCTGGTATACACAGTATGGCAACATTGATTTTCATTGACTATTGAATTTAGACCCTGGTTCCTCAAGTTGAAATACACGTAAAGTTAATCAAATCATTAAAAAGGTTCCTGGAAGTTATCCGGTTACGGATGGGCCACATGTCCATCCTGGCTTTAGGCCACATGGATTTCTCCATCACGTAAAGGTTGGTCAATTAATAAAACAACAAACAATCAAAGAGAACAACAAGCTGTTTATTTACCTCCCAGTGTAGCAGAGAGCAGGAAGTGGGTTCCGTATTTCCTGATAATGTTGTCAGTGATGGAGCTGAGACTGGGCCTTCTGCCCAACTGCCTAATGGTCTGGAGGAACTCGGGGTCCAGTGGCAAGGAAAAGCCATTGTTCTCTTGTCTCTCCAGGGCCAAGCTGTTCACCTTCCAGCGGCCAAATTCCCTGCAATATCACAAAAACACATGCTAAGAATGAGCACACAAAACATGAAAGCTGCATGCAGGCGCAGAAACCACATCCAAATGGACAATGGAAAAACAAATGTGCACCAAGAGTCACTGAATAATTGTTTTCTGCTTCTTCATTTTGTAAAATTGGTGACCTATTGGGATTTTGAAGTGGACAAGTATTTCGTTTTATATCCACAAACCATCTACAATACAATCTACAGTTACAACATATTACAACCTTTGTCCTTAGTCCTTTACAGAGGCTAAGGAAAAACTCCGGGAAATCTGCACAAACTCAAAGTGAATCTTATGTACTTGACTTTAGAACATAAATAGGTTTCTGTTTTACCACAGCGCCTAATATGGGTCACATAAGAGGAAAAAGTGATTGTGCTATTTGTTTTAAATTGGTGGAGAAACAACGCTTTTGTCAGTGATGTAAAGCAATTGTCAAGGCTGGATGGCGAAATACCATAGGGATTAAAATTGTGGACAATTACGCTACATTAATAAACTCATACAAATGTCCTTATAGCTGTATATAAGTGTATTTAAGTGTTACAACTATATGTTATGGTCCTTTGTATACTGCTTTTTATTATACTTAGTATCTGGACTTCAAGTTAAGGTTTTTACTGATGACAGGTCTCATGCCATTTGTACCTCCGGCTCTGAGAATTGCTTTGCAAGATAGCGGAAAACATTGTGTTAGTCCTGCAATTTTGAATAATTGCGTAATCTTTTTTCATCTTGATACACAAATGGAGACGCTGTTACTGGACGGGCTATAATCACGGATGGAGTCATGCTGTTTTCAGGGCCTCTTTTGGTAGGAACAGGCTTCATCTGAAGTCGTTTCATATTCAGCCTGGCCTTGGAGCATGCCAGCTTCCTTTATCTACCAATTGCAGGCAGAGTTTTGCTGCTTGATTCAAATGCAGCTGTCAATGAATATGGTTCTACTCGCACCTAGCAGGCGAGAAATTGAAGACCTTTCAATCAATTTTTGGTTGTTGGTGGACTCGTCTTTTGGGAAAAGAAGAATAATCTATCATGGATGTGAGTTTGGATGTGTTTTTGTGAAGCTGTGAAAGCATGCCATGTTAGGTCAAAGCAAAGGCTGAAACACAAATGCTCTCCTCAATATTTGTACATCTACCCTCATGTTTGGAATGACGTGTTGTCTGTTAAAAGAATACCAACGTACAAATGAGAAAAGCAAACATTTTAAAATCCAATCTAAAAGCAGGTAAGAAAATACTGAAGGATGCAGTTACCAAATTTATTTGTAGTCCTGTGACCAAAAACTTAACAAAAACATGTTCGGATTGAATACAGAAAGAAGTAAATATATTCGATGTTAACTGAACAATAGCTATGAATTTGAGCACTTGAAAAAAGACAATGAAACAATTGGTTCAGACTTGATAACAGTCATTTTAAAGAGAATCAACTAATTATTAATTAAATTCATTCAACACTCGTCCATTCAAACATTCATTTATAATACACTTGATTTGATTATACATAGATACAGTCTGGTAGATAAGTTAGAGTGTAGAAATGGCAAAGAAAATGGTATGTCCTGAGCTCCTCCAACAATGCAACATAGTTATATAAGACATAAACAATAAAACAAAAACAAAAAGGAAGTGTGCAAGAAGTATTACACGTAAAATATAATATGATAAATACAAGAACAGATTGTTAAATTAAATAGTGTGCAGTAAGATTAAATAAAATATGGTTTATTACAGTGATAACTATTTAGATAAATAAATTGTAAGATGGCAACAGCTGTCCCTGAGTCTGGTGTTTTTTGCCAGACGGCAGCAGACAAAACAGTTACTGTATAAGTGAGACAAATAAAATTAGTCAGGTGTTAATCTATATGTTTGACGTTACAATATATATCACATCCAACCTGATTCAATCTATTTTTGGACACTAATGAGATCACTTATTTTTGAAATGTTTGACTACTGTGAAACTATTAGTGCTAACAAAGGATAACGTGTTGCCAAACAAGAAATAAATCATGCTGACATGGCTTCATTTGGAGTTTCTGTCTACTGAATGAGTGATTGATGTGTAAACTCTGGTTTGGTCTTCACCAACTTCTTAGAAATATATCTGGCCTTTTTTTTCTAAATGTTCCACTTCTTTTAGCAGTTAATTTTGTCTGTCTGCTGTTTGTTGTTGGGCAGGTAGCTTACAGGGGATTTATCTGGGCTTGTTTGCTGAACACAGCTGTCTGCTGCTGCTGCAAACAGGATTGATGAGGGCACTGAGACAGAACAATACAGTACTCACGCTGTAGGAAAAAAAACAACAACAATGAGCTAAAAGAAGCAAAAAAACACTACTTTGTGTGTGTGCATTTTACCCAATTATAATAATACAACTATATATGACCATCAAATATACAAATTATAAATACAATTATAAGCCTACCAACCAGTATTACTAAAAAAGCTAAATATATATTTTATCTCGGTTCACTGGCTGTCCTCAGGTCATGACATGAGGTGATTAATGTAATCACATTTGGGCATTTCTCCTCTAATGTGTGCAAAAAAAGGTTGTTTTTATATTATATGGAGACAGTATTGTATTTTGGAGCATGAGGTGAGAGGTGATATAATGTAGTTCTGACTCCATAAAGGGAGCCTCCTCCTCATCTGTCTGCTGTTATAGTTGTTTTATTTCAATATGTGGAACCGCCTTTCTTTTAGTTTTTTGATGACCAGCAGGTTGAGGAGACTCTTGGTTCAGTTCCTGGAAGGTTATGGCTTTGTGATGATTGATTCTTTAAAAGTTTAATATGAGGGGAGTATTGGCCAAGTTTTGCCCTTCAGGCATTGTATGTTTTATCTTGCTGAACATGCAGGATGTTCTATGACATGCAGGAAGTTTCACTGCCATAGAGACGTCTAATCTCTAAAATTGGATATTGTTTTTTTTTTTTATTTGAAATGTCCAATTTCATATTTCTTCTAATTGCATAGAAAGGTCTTCCTGCTTTTTTCTCTTTGATCTTGAGTGGCCAAGGTGAAGCTTTCTTTATACATGTCTCTTTCTAATGCATGCAACCCCCAACACGGCCCAGACACACACCAACCCCCTCATGCAAAGACACTTGCCCACACACATGCACATTCACACACCCTGCAGCTGCAAACATCTAAACAAAGCTGCCCTTGCTGCAACAACTTTGCTTTCTCCCAGAATATCACAGAGCCCCCTTTGGGAGCTGGCCAGCTGCCAATCAATTTCTCACCAATAACAATGACCCCCAGAGAAAAATACAAAGCAGAAAACAGCTCATCAAGGCCTATTTCATGTCTGGATTTCTCGATAACGAGCATCCATTAGTGTTTCCCTCCGTCCGCCGGGACTGGCTGAAGAAGGGAGCAGCGCAGAGATGAAGAGGGAGAACTTAACTGTGATCGACACACTGCCTCGCTGTGCTGCTCCCTGATGGACATTTATGAACTTCACTGGAGGATACAGCACCCACACACATACACATCTGTGGATGAAGACCTCCATTTTGCCTCACCTCCTGCATCCTACGCACATACACACTATGGCTACACAATACAGTACTGGAAATCTTTTTTCTTATCCCCATTGAGATGACCACTTCGCAAATTCATGACACTTATCTTTAGTTAGTTGCAAAAAGGGACACAGTTCAAATGTGCACTCAACAATTTAACTATCATCTGTTTTTTTTCTCTTCAAGCCTTTTGGGTTTCAGTTCAATGTTGAATGAAATGAATAATGTTGCTGTATTTTTGCATTATATTCAAACCAGCAGCATGAACTGAATACACTTCTTTATCTGCTTATATATCTCAAATATTATAGTTATTGGTGTTAATGTTGAACGTTTAATATTATAAGATTTATTATTTTCATCATATTTTACACCCCTCACACACAACACAAAAATGGATGTGCCTGTTTATTTCACCCTGAACTCCTCTCAGTGAGATGCCGATAGACTGACATAGTCAATCAGACACGCGCGCGCACACACACGCGGCTTTTTTTTCACCCGTAGCTCGGTGCAGCAGGGGGCTCGCTGCACATCTACCTGTCAGCCCCCCCTCCGAGCGAGCGGGAGCGCCGTGCAGCAGGATGTGAGGAGCTTACAGGGGCAGCGATCAGAGCGTTGGAATGGTACGCTACTACCTGTCCATCACAGCCTAGGTGTCTCAGATCCATCAGAACGTAAAGGCTGCCTGAGGGTGCCGCTTGGTAACAAACCAATTCATAACAAATCAGGGAATCAACCCGGCGGATAAGCTGATGAAGTCGAAACACGCTATCATGCATAGCAATCCAGGTTGTGGTAGAGCACAGTGTGGTACTGAGCAGGCTATGGGAGCGTGTGCTACTGCTAAAGTTATCTCCAAGGTTGAGGAAATCTGGAAATTATCGTTCAAAAATGTTTAATTAAAAAGAGTGCACAAGCAAAATCAATTTTACGGCAGCAATACAAAATATATCTTATCTTATAGCAGCCTTTTGTCATTTAGTTCCAACATTTTAGAGGATAATAAACAGAATGTATAACATTGTTTTCCTCATGTGTTTAAGCACCTCCTTTTGAATGTTCTACTGTAACTATGTGATACTGTATGTCACATGAACAATAACACTGGTGCTGACCTACATACACTATTGTTTAGATCACCCTTGATGTCATTATTCTTTGTGAAAAAGACCTAAGGGAACGTCTATAAAAAGGCCTTCTGCAGGGTGAGAGGCTGACCCCCTGTTAATAAAATACCCACAAGCTATGTTGCTTCTGTTTTACAATGCAGTTAAATGATAGAAATGCACACAGGACCAAACCATGTATTTCAGACTTGGGGCAAAATAGCATGAAGGTAAAGTAATGCATGGTCAATTTAAAATTCCTTTAGAGAGATGTTCATATGAAGTAGTATACTGTGGCTCTCTTCACAAAACAGACACAGGTCAGAAAAAACAAACTCGAGAAACGAGAGAGTTGACCGCAGAATCGCTGTATAGTTTAAATCTCCTAACAATGTTGTCCATTTTAGACATAGGCTTATTATATTTACAGCCCTTAATAACATTAATTTTCTGGGCTCAATATGTGTCTTGGCCGTTTTCGTTGTGATCGCTAAATTAAATGTAAACATTGAATGCATGTGCATGAGAGCAAAATGTATAAATATGAGCGTTAAAATATATGAATATGAGAGCAAAATGTATACATATGTGAGTGACAATATATGAATGTGTGCATTGAAATATGATAATATGAGAGCAAAATGTATGAATGTGTGAGTGTAAATATATATGTGTGTGAGAGTGAAAATATATGTATGTAAAAGGAGAACGTATGTGCGTGTGAGGACCAGTATGAAGTACGGCCTGTACGGCCCCTCATAAGAAACAACATACACTTACGCATATTGGTGAAACATATAAAACAAAACTGTATTAAATAATGCCATATTTTAGCAACTTTTAATATTACATGAAATAAAGTCTTTATTTATTGAATTTAACTATGAAATGAATTATGTTATTCTTTTTAAATAAGGCAACATTGTTACGTCATTTACAAGTAGTGTGTTCCTCTTAGCCTGAACAATTATTTGGCCCATTTATAAACTTCACAGAACAAAGAGATATACCACTAAACATGGGGGGAAATCATATATGAAATAAATACATAACCCAAAGCTCTGTATCAATGTGCACAGAATATTGAAACCTACTCACATTTCCGGTGTCTCTTGTGTAACGTATAAACTGTCCAATTGATCCTCTCCGATAAGCATTTGTGCAAATGTTACCATTAGATTACCAGTAGATTAGTTTTGAATGTAAGAATAATATATCATTTAAGGTTAAAATCCCTCCTCGGCTGTTAATTAGTGTAGCATGAATGAGCTCTGTGATCCTTCTGTTGCTGCTGTCTCAATCATGCTAATGTGTCGAGCTCCAATGCATTCTCATTTTAACTAGAGCAAAAATATGCAGAGTTGTCTTCGCAGGTGTTCGGGATATTATGTTACTGACTGCGAGCTGATTACCTCTGAATACAGTTTTCTTCCATCTGTCATGTCCTCGCTGTTTCACTCAAATACGGTATAATGACTGTACAGCAGTTAGGTCCAGATCAATGCTCTACATATCAAAAACTCTGAGTTTGAAGCATGATCAATAAAGCAAATGCACAATATTTACATACTGGCGAAACTGTGGATGGCAAAAAAGGCCTATCTTTTCTTTTTTGTTTTCATATTTTATTCATGCACATTTACTTGAGCCATATCAGTGGTTTAGAGGGGTGGAAGTTAATTAAATTACCCGACTGACTCAGAAAATACTAATTTCACACTGACTTCACTCAGAATTGGGCCTTTAGCCTTTATTTGTACTCAATAATCTGTTTACATGCAGAAACAGACAACCCAGTCTCCTAGGAATTATGTTTTATATGTACTTTAGATTTTACCATTTAGTTTATGACAGGTCGCTGATAATTATCCTCAGTGAAGAAGTTTACATTGATTTTACAAATCGTAAAAATGTAACACACAAAACTGTGTGACATCATCTTGAGTCCCATATACATTAAGTACATTGAGTATAGGCAACAAAAGCTATTTAGGGTTTTGGTTGCATGCTGAATAAACTATTTATCCAGTTGCTGTTGTATGTCATGGTGGACTTTTATCAATATTCAACCACAGTTTCCTTACATTTTAGAAAAAGCTCTGAATGCCCAAACAAAACTATGCATATACATGCAATGTCAAAGATCTGAAATGTTAAGAATGAATATTTTGCGTCTCTCAAATAATGGAATAACGTACTTTCTAGGAGAGAAGGTTGAACCAGATCATCTACATGAACTGCTAAAACACTGGTTTGCAGTTGGAGTTATTTCAGATGTAATCAAAGCTCCGGGAACACTTAAATCAGTTCAAGTAAATAAAAATGCATCAACAATTGGATCTAAAAATCACTGTGAAAAGAAAGACAAAAATCACACCTCATTTACTGTACCTTTTATAGAAAAAAATGTTCTCATCATAAAAAGGCCTCAAAACAAGAGTGTGTGTGTGTGTGTGTGTGTGTGTGTGTGTGTGTGTGTGTGTGTGTGTGTGTGTGTGTGTGTGTGTGTGTGTGTGTGTGTGTGTGTGTGTGTGTGTGTGTGTGTGTGTGTGTGTGTGTGTGTGTGTGTGTGTGTGTGTGTGTTTGTAGCTGCGTTACCCCAGATACCAAAATAACCGGTTGTGCAAAACAGTTGGTTGATTCAAGACTCAATGTTATTTCAAGGACCTCCCCAAAGAGAATTGCACAAAATGGGTCCTTCATGCTTCATTCAGGATGATAAACCAAATAAAAAAAATGTGAAAGACCTTGCAAGCAAACTGTAACTGCTATGCTGGATTCAATGTTCTTATTATTTTTCACAGTTCGTTTTTTCCCTACTCTATGTTCAATCTGATGTGACATTGATCCTTCTCAATATGCATGCACCAGCAAGATATACAGGATTATAGAAATTAGAAATGACAAATAAGGAGGCTTTTCATTGGTGCAACATCAAAATAAATTCTATGCATGCCAGTTGCATGTTGGATATTTTCATGAAAGGCACCTTTAGAGGCAATTTTGTTAATTGAGCTTATGATGATCACAAGTGGAGAATCAAATCAGAATGAAAGTAAGATGAGTGGAGAAAATATGAAGAGTCTTGTCATTTTATAATCTACCCAGCATGGAAAGATATGCAACGAAAGCCAGATCAACACGAAAGAAGAGAGTGTAATGATGTCCTTATTAGCCGCTGGTTTGGGAAGGCTACAAAAAATCGACTCCAACGGTTCCCAACATCAAACAAACATCAGACCATTAATCTGTGAAAATCCTATTACACCTGCTGAGAGGTCCTATAAACAAGAACCCTTACTGTTCCCTGCTGATTTCACTTTTTCTTGCCTTTGATGCTACGTAGGGTTCAAGTATGCATTTCAATGGCTTGATTACCACGTAAGACTGTGACCATTGCTACAGACATTTGAAAGCTCATGTTGAGGATAAGGATACAGTGCATTGGGGGATGTTTAATGGTTTTAAAAGCAAATATAGATATGCTGAGGGACTGAAGTAGATTTTCTTTATAGAAGTACTTTATAGAATAGCTGTCAAATAAACTCTATGAAGACACTGTAATGCATGTATATACTTTTGTGTCTTTAGCGTCATACATAAACATTAGACTTTCAAATGATTGTAATGAAATAATATTCATAGGTGGACTAAAGAGGCAATGGAAATGTTTAAAAAAAAAAAAATCAGGAAACGCCATGCTTGCCTGTCAACACTTACAATGATAACAAGAGCCATAAATTCACTGCTCCAGCCAAGAAATAGTCAGGTGCATAACTCACGATGAAACCAAAGCTTGTCTTTATAAAATAATGCATTAATTAGTGAGCTACCGAGGTACCGCTATAATGATTTATTTGGAAAGATCCATGCTAGCGAGTCCCTGCCTACAAGCATTATGCTAAATTGAGCTTATTACTTAATGGCTGGATCTAGAATACAGATGTGAAATACTATCGATCTGCTCAGCTTACTCCATGGAAAAAAAAGAAAGACAAGTATTTATTTAAAGGACTGGGTTGAGTGTATAAGATAGAAAAACATCTAAATGTCTCTGAGAAGCAAAAGTACGCCAAAAACCTCCTTTTCAAACAACATGATTGGGCACACTCATTGACGCACAGGCACAAGCTTGTCAGGAAAACATAATTGGAGCATACTTTATTGGGATAAATATAAATCATCTTTGAGGTTGCACATTTCTTCATGGGATGACTATGGAAGTAATTAAATGAACACAAACAATCTGTGTTTTTCAAATTATGAAGTTAACTGTCACAGAAGTTTAGGCAAAGCGTTGAAGTCAAGCTTTAGGCCCCAACCACACAAGGACGAAAACGGCTAAACGCATAGGATTAACGCAAACACAATCGCAAAAAAGCTTCCGTCTACACGCAATATTGACTGGATAGTGTCTGTCCACACGAGACCGCTCCGTTTAGCTCCAACCGCTGGAGAATCTGCAGTACATATGCAGGAGCCTGTACGTGGCGCTGTAACTTCCTCCACAAAAGCAGCGAAGAAGCATGGTTGTCATGGTTGCCCTTCTGTTTATTCTGCACGGTGGGGGCCGAGGGAACCGGGCAGAGTGTTTCGCCAGTCAACGTGTATTAAAGTCTAAATCTTCCGGACAAAATTATAAAAGTGCCGGTCAAAGGTCTTCTTTGTTATTTTTTGAGCTTTAAAACAAATGAATAACGAATCTATAGAATATAATAATAAAATACATGGAGCCTCTCTTTTTCCTCCCTCTCTTCGGACAGCGTCAGTGTCTGTTTCATGCAGCAGCTGATCCAGTAATCAGTGACCCGGCCGACAGTAAAAATAAACATATTTATAACTAGTTTAGGTAGTTTGAGAGGTGTCTCCGTCCTGTCAGATTAGACTTCACTCGCGTTTAGGTCCATATCGAGAGAAAGATAAATAATCTGAATTCAGTGTGCAGTTTACTTTGACGCGGGGGTGAGCAGCAGAGGTGGGGAGAGGCGGGGCTATTGCCTCATCATTATCAGAAAATGATCTTATAGGGCGTACACACGGAGCCGTTGGACCCCCCAGAGCGTTGTGTGTGCCGTTCTATCCACCTTGGGACCCGTTATCGTTTCCGCAGTTGTTTATGTCAGAGAATATTTTAATCCGATCTCTTTGTGTCTAGAGGTTCTCAGCTTTTCTGAGAAACTGTTAAATTACAAAGATATGCTTTTCGTTAAGTCGCCTATGCTCCTGCCTGTAACTTGAGGAGGACACAGGTCAAGAGGTCCTCTGCCTTCCTGTGGGTGAGAAGTTTGGCCCATGTGAGTTTGTAATACAAACGGGTCTTTGTTCCAATGTCTGGTAATGATTAATGTAGGAAAGGCGGGCTTTTTAGGTCCCTCCTTTATGGATATACAGATCTATGTTTCTACTTTATGTCTTCAGAGTTTGCTTGGTTGGCTCACATGAAAGTGTGATATACTTTGTGATCTCTCCGGCCGTATTATACTCTCAATAAATAACAGTGTTTGACTAAAGCCGCTCCAGCTTCCATCCTTTCCTGAGCCTTGACTCTGCATTGCTGCACAGAAGTTTCCATCACAGTTTAGTGCCGTATTCGGTCTTCCTCGTCTGGCCGAACGGTCTATATGATACTAAACAGTAACGCAAACGACCGTTTTCGTCCTCGTGTGGCCGGGGCCTTAATTAGATGATCAGCATCAGCTGCTTCATGCATGCTTTACCATCAGTGGCTCATTAATTAACTGATTGGCTACAACATTATTTGAAACGTCCAATAATACAGTATGAGTAGATTGTTTTACACAGTGGTACGCAGAATCAGATTGTTTTCACTATTAACTCTAACAACTCCTTTTACGGTATATTTTGTTAATATTGACACTACTATTGTAATGTGTGTGTGTGGCCTGGTTTCCGAAAATTATCTTCAAAAAACTTTATAGAGATAATTCCAATAATACTATATCCTATTAATGGTCACTTACTTGACTTGAATGGGTTTGACTGAAATGATTTCCTGCTTTCCCAACATAACCATCTTTACAACATTTTAAATGAACCCTAGTATATAATGGTGACTACTGAATCTCTTTTTGTCTGCCTGTTGGCAAAGATTTAACATCTACAGTTTTATTGGAAGAAAAGAAAAGACAACAATCTTACCATTGAATCGTATTATAGCCCACTGAGGCCTTTCAAACTTAAGCCAATTTTGTATTACGCTGAAGTACTGCACAGTGTTGGAAAATAAAACTAAAAGGGTGGGTTTTGTTAAAAAAAGCAATTGCTTTATTGATTTGTAGCTCCAATGAATATCACAACACTTCTGATAATAGAAAGCAAGGGCATGTTGTGGAGAGAGAGAGAGAGAGAGAGATAGATAGAGAGAGAGAGGATGATTTGCAGGAGGGTTTGATGACATGAAGACTGCCGATCCCTTTTGTACTGCTATTTGTCATAAACATGTTGACAAGAGATTCCTCTTTACACAGAGAACAAGGAATGCCTGGAATCACATTGTGTACATAATGAGGCATGCACATACTGTTAATACACGCTGTGCACACACTCAACCTCATCTCACACACACACACACACACACACACACACACACACACACACACACACACACACACACACACACACACACACACACACACACACACACACACACACACACACACACACACACACACACACACACACACACACACACACACCCCAAAAGAGCCACCAGCTACGCTAAATCCAGAGCTCCTCGTGACACAAATGCTTTCTGTCAATGCCATGCCTGGTATGGGCTCTTTAGAATTATAATTACTGTAACTGCACATAATGCGTAAACACACACACTTGCAAAAGCGGCATTTTTTCTCTCACATAGGTCTTTAATGTTACAACAAATAAACGGCTAATGCGATAATTTTTTTTCTAATCTGTGTATGCTGCATGTGGTGACAATATGTTTTAAAGGTGCAGTGAATAAAAAAATGTCATTGGATAGGTAATGGACTTTAACACGGTTTCATCCTCCGATTCTATTCTATAAGAGACGGCAATATCTGCAAAATGCAAGTTGCTACTTTATACAGGTACTTTTGTACTAGAGAGTCAGGCCCTTTTTTGCTTCATGCGCCACTGAGCAACTTTCATAGGGATAACCGGGGTCCCGCCTCAATGCTGTATCCAGTTCTCTTTAGACTTTGATACATTGCATACGTCATTGACGCTTAATGGTGCCTAATGTGTCAGTATTACGACGCTGACTGCCAAAATGTAGTGCACTGGGAGTTAGAATTATTGGTCTTACTTGCACTGAGAATATATCCTTCTATTGACCACTCAAGACATCAGTTTAAATAATGGTAATTGAATATCCAAGACTTGTTTTGATGATATAGTGAGACCTTTAGGGGACAAAATAACTTGCAACTACTAAATCGGGTATGCAATTTCTGCCCCAATGATCATGGCTCAAACTTTATGCAGTCACTCTTTCATAAAAGCCATTTTCATGGACCTCTGGCCCCGATAACTCCCCCATCACACACTTGTCAGAAGCCATAAGCTCTGCGCTGGGTGAAGCCCTAGTCACTGCCATCGCTGCTGCTGGTGATCAAACGAAGAAGAGTGCTCAGCTTCTGTCCTGGAGACATATTCAACCTCCGAGTTGAGGACGTGAAACGTGTCTCTAACACAACAATGTCATTGAACAAGGCATGCATGAGAGAAAACTGCAGTTCGATAAGAACTCATTATACAGTTCTGCTCTCTCTGGCTCTGTTCCATCATGTGTTTACAACAAATCTTTGCCATAATCATTTCCAGGCACTCATATATCGATCATGAACAAACAAGAATATTGCAATGAGGATCATCATCATCCACCTGCATTTGCATTCTACATTGTGTGCAACAAGGTCATATTTGATTTGGTTACGTATGCCAGGGAAGTGGAGGGGCACAGGGGAAGAGCTGCAATGTGTTCTGCATTTAAAAGGAACATAGCACCAACAATAAATGAAGTGTGAAATGAACTAACGTCTATTGGCTAATTGTCTATTGTAATTATACCAATGCAGGAAAGTCTTATTGATGCATACAAAAGAAGAGTTGCCTTTCTTTTTATCTCATTATCCTCAAATTGCTTGGAATAATCTATGTTTGTGATTGTGGGACAAGGAACACAGTCTTGGAAGAAGTGCTGCATTGTTATACTGCCACATATCTGTGCATCTGACTTATATGTTTAAATACACAAGCAATAACTGTAAGTGTCTTTTTACACTATTAACAAGCAATTTAAAAAGGCACTTTTGCATCCCTCAATACAAATTGTCTTTGTTTACTATCGGAAGTTGACCCCTCCAATGTCAGAGGGACAGATGCACGTCAAAATTATTGGGAGTCGCCCCAACACAATCTCCAAACTGAACACCTCAATAGTTTTATCATTGCCTTCTGGAGTGTTGATCTGGAGTCCTAACTGTGTGTCGGGGCTCTCCAAAACCATTAAAAGAAAAAAGAAAAAAATGTGCCTTGTTAAGGAAGTTCACCTTGCTTAGGAGCACAACTTGTTCACGATAAGGAAAATATAATGGGGGTGCTATAAAGATAACAATGTTATCTTTCATAAAAATAGGGATTATAACTCTCAGCACGTAAAAGTCTTGCTGACCATAGCTGACCTTTTTGATAGGAGGTTTTGTGATGCAATTCCAGCAATAGCCCTGCATTCGGGGACAACAGCTATTGTCATGGACACTTAAGGTCTGCTTAAACTGAAACAAAAGGCACATTTGATCTAAGACTGTATTTTACAAATATAAAAAGAAATACTTTTCCTCTTGCCTTTTGAGCTATTCATCTATCTAGCTTTACCACCGACTGTTAATCACTAATCAGTGTACCTTTAAACTGCATGCTGCGATATAACAGTATATGCAAATGTGACAAAATATTTCCTTGTGATATTATACATGTATACTACATTTACAAATGTTATATGAATTGAAAAGGCTCTGAGCTGTACATCTGTCTTAATAGGGCATACTTCCCTGTGCACCTACTTTATTATTTACTACAATTTGTGTTTCATCCCTGCACATTGTGATATAATATTCTTTAATTATCCCTTTTCAATTCTGGTTATTGCTGCCTACACGCCATGCAGTTGTACAACCATGTATTCCATCCAATTGTATAATCTATTTAAAATGTGTGTTCTCGTTTAAAGCATTTAAAACAAAACAAAAGCAAACCATACATATGAAGCACATAAAGCACAACACTCCCTCTGAATCTTAATGACATGATTAAACACTGCAGCACACACATTGTTACATTATACCATGGCAATGCGTTCTTTCTACAAACGTTTTTGCATTCTATTTTCTCTACAAACATGTGTGCATATAATGAAACACTAATCCCTCCATAATTACATTGGAACGTCTCCTTACTTCACATAAAGTCAATTTAATAGCCAGTGGGTTGACAGGAGAAAAGATAGGAGAAAACACGGGAGATGAGGCGTGATATAAAAGTTATGGCCCATGAAGAAGAAGAAAGGAGGAGCTGACATTTTGACTAATATGCTACTTTCTATGGATATGGCTCGACTACTAGAAACCATGCAGCCAGGACTTCTCACATTCACAGGAATTACTTTTCATCAGCACAAGCTTCTATACTATAAAATCAAATATGCTTTTGTTCATTACACACCCATTTCCACCTCTGCACAAACTGCACGAATATGTCTTTAATTGGAAGTCATGCTTTCATTGTGAAAAAGCACAGCAGTCAATGAAGAAATTCCGCTAATTGCTTTAATTGTGTATTTTTCAAATATACCCAGGTGTATCTGTTGGGTGAGTGAACACAGCAGACAGCATTCATTATACAATTAAAGCCACAACGCTTATAAGAGATTTGCCAGCCCCACTAGAAGAATACAAAGAATAACATAAATGAACAGATGTGTTTTAAAAACAGCCATTTTCACATCCTTTTTCCTGCGATTACAGCTAAAGTAATAATGCTAAGTGCCTCCTGTTCCTGTTTTTCCACTGCCTTTGAAGCCGATACATCTATGAATTCATTGTTCTCATCTCCTTCAGTCTCTAAAGATGTGTTTATGCTATAAATTATGCTGTGACAGAAAGCTGTAGCTCTTTAAGCTTTTAACCCTCCGGTTATCCTCAGATTTACTTTACACCCTTTATCCTCTGGGGTCAATTTGACCCAGTAGTTTAAAACTCAAGACAATGATCATATTCCAAATGTTAACCAACATGTATGTCTCTGGTGCTTTAGGTATCTTAGTTGAAACAAAGTTACATACTATCAAGAAACAGCTGCGGGTAAAATGTACCCGTTGGCGGTTCTAGTGTTACATGTCATGTTTGAATTAGAATTATAAATGGCTACAAGCTGTACTGGTGCAGTGGCTGGCCAGCAGGGGGGGTAAAGCTCTAGTTCCTCTCATGTCCCCTTCCTCTGTACTAAAACTCCTCCGGTCCTCCCTCTCATCCCCAACTCCCTCTCCCCTGCCTCCTGACTGGAAAAGGCCAACTGAGCTCTGGAGAATATTTATGAGCGAGGGAGAGCAATTGGTTTGAGATCATTCGACAAGGGAGGGAGTGAGGGTGGGGGATGGCAAAAGGGAGGCAGGGGAAAAGAGAGAAAATAAAGATAGATAGACATGGAGATAAAAGCAGAGGCAGGGGTTGGATTTTAATCATTTAGTTTAAACCTATTTTAACCCAGTTGTTAATTAGAATGGATAATCTATGATATGTTACCATCTCAGTATGTGGTTGCATACATGAACTTATAGGAGCCTTTTCTACAGCTGCATTGAGGAAAAGAAAATGGTGAAACTGCTCCTCAGTTCTATAAGAGACCAGTTTGGGTTTCAGATTAAAATTACAACAAGTAGAAGTGACGATTCAAGAGCCAATAAGAAAGCTTTGACTGACCCATAAAGGAAACGTAATGTGTCGGCAAGAATCAAACCCCTGTTGTTGATCAATACGAATGACTCAGAGATGACTTTGCCTAGATTCTTCTGGCTTTTTGGGAGCAACAGAAATAGAAAACTGTTCAGCCCGTTGCATTTCGGAGGCACTTCTGATCTTTTCAGTTCTCAGATAACTGGCATCCTTGATATCTCAGCGATTGATGAAAGTGCTTCGGTTGCACGATATTTAAAGCTTGAAAGGACTTGTTTTTCAAAGCAAGGGAAGCTAAATGATGGTGCAGGAACATTGTTCCACTTTTAGAAATGGTGATAATATTCCTCCTCACTTGAGTTACTATTGGGTTCTTGTTCTAATTGGTCAGCCTAGTTCTCTTAACAGGAAACCGAAAAGGCCACTGTAGCTCAAGGGGAAAGGAGGGTTGCACACTTGTCAAGATTGCATTTCTGATTGGCTCATCGAGGTCAGTACTGTAGGTTACAGACTGCTTAAATAAATGTATAGTTTGGAAAGTAGTCAGAACAAATCGGTGTGAGTGAAACTGTGAACGCAAATATCTGTTAGATTTGCATGCCAAGGGTGGAGACAGGAAGTCAAAAACACCTAAGGCGAGAAAAGAAGGTAGAAGGACCAGCAGAGAGGCAGCAAAGGGAGCAAGTGATGGATGCGGGGGAGCCAACAGCGCTACATTCTATATCTTTGCCTGGTATTGTCACTCCTGTCAGCTGCTAAATGCCAGTGTCACTCAAACCTCTGTTCAGCTGGCATCGGCCCCTCCACTTCACGGCTGCTGACGCTCCCCAAGCATCGCTATCATCAACGGGTATCACAACACTTACCTGGCACAACAAACAGCCACAGATACAGACACTCAAGTATGCATCCTTTTGGGCTGCTCTACATAATATATTTTTTTTTCACTAGATAAGAGACATTTCTCAACCTCTGGAGGACCATGAGACTGGAGTGAAAATAAACCAAAAATATATCTCACACACACACACACACAGAATGTTGTCCCTACAGTAATATACTTTGTGTGGGTCATGCTGCCTTAATCAGACACTTAGCCAAAGGCATACATTATTTCATCAGTCTGAATGTCAGTGTTAAGATTAAATGCTAAAGAAAAGACAAAAAAAAAACAGTGGAATATACCCGCACAAACACACACCCAAGCTCGCATACACACAGACACATATTTACAATTGTGAAAAGCCTGCTGGGTACAGTTAATGTGTACAGCTGTTAAACTGTGGTTTGTGAATTGATGGAATTGCAATAAACATTCTTTCTTTTGAGGTATATTTGAAACGGCATAGATGTTCTTTTTTATATCTACATGACATCCAAGTTGCTAACTTGCCTGTGAATGTATAGGTGGGAGTTTGCATCTTGAAATGCTGTCCCTTAATCCTGTAATTTCTATCTAAATAGAAGAACTGAAGAAAAATATCTTGGTATGGAGCTTTCAAACAATCCCCCTTCAGCTCCTAAGCAACACACCCACTACACTTCACATCACACACTTCTGAAGCCAACCTTTCTTCCCACTGTCACACATCAACTGGCTCAGTCAGATATCTGTTATGTCCCGCTGCTTTGCCCAAACCCTCCTGCGGTATCTCCGCTTGAATTTAAACTGATATGCAGCATTCGGAGGTTTTGTATCGTACTCAAAGCATATGTCTCTGCTGCCGACAAAAAAAGGAAGCAGTCGCACCCAGTAGTACATGCAGAGCTTTGTATGCAAAACTCCACTAAGTAATTGTCTCAAAGCTTCATCCCACAGCGTGCCACCCACTTAATCTGCATATGTTATACTAAAAAAGTGCGATGTGACTTTTCTGAAATCCCTTTTTTTTCCACGAAGTAAGACCAAAAAAAGGCTTTTGGTCCATTTCACAAAAAAGCATCTCAGCTTTGCAGACAGTCATCCCTGACCCTTATAATCACAGTTCCTCACCTGTATATCTTGTACTTGGTGTTGAATCCTTGCTGGTAGCGCTCTGTGAAATCAACAAACTCCTGGGAGTGGTGAAAGGGTCCCTTGTCTGACAGGAGCCAGCCCAGTCGCCCACCTGAGCCCCCGAAGCCAGCCCCTGCATGGTCCGCTGCCCCGGCCCCTACTGTCACCCAGCTCTGGAGCAGGCTTAGTGTTAACCACGTCCATAGAAACATGAGGGCCGTCAGTCTAGTGGAGATGCACGGGCCACTCATGCTGCTTCCCCCGGCCCCGGTGACTCGTCATTCTCCCTGCACTCTGGATGAGTCCTGCTGGGAAGGGAGGAAGGAGAGGAAGAGTGAGAGGAGTTGAAGCAGGGCATGAGACAGAACAATAAGGTTGTAATTTCGTTTTGGGCGTGTGTGGCATGAAGATGAACTGAGAGGAATGATTTTCTTCTGCATGGCTGAGTCAGAAATCATTTAAAAAGGTCTCCATTTCTAAATGTTGGACATTTTAATGTAGTCTGTCTCGGCTACAATTAAAAGCAAATGCAATTTTAAACTCTTGTAGGCCTACCTCAACATTTTAAATTGAAGAAAATATTCCAGAAGAGAGAAAATAATGACCTTGTTGTTAGATTATGCTGATTTGTTACCTTTTTCTGTAAATGGTGTGGTCCCTGGTTAGTCTCCTCAACATCCCCTGATAGGACCGTGAAGTTGGGTTCGGTTCCTCACCAAAACACGACGACATTGGGAAAGGACTTTTTTTTAGGTGAGGATTATCGCCGAAATGCAAACAGACTCACACTTATGAGCAGCCGAACTTGAGCTAAACAGAATATGACATCCAACCTTCCGAGAGTGCACTCTTCTCCTCTTTCTCACAGTGGCATATTTCCAAGCGGAGACGCGATGCGCAGTAGTTTCTGTAGGTCCAATCCAACGGAATGAGTCGCAGCGGACCCTTCGGCTTCCAGAGCGCGCAGGTGAAACCTTCCAAGTGGACAAATGATTTTAACAGTGCAGTATGTATTGGAATTCGGTGCATGTGCAGGGGCCAAAGGACCAACCGCACATGAGAAGCGTCGCTGGGTGCTGCCTTCTAACTCATTGTTGATCCTTATTGGAGAGTCGCGCACAGGGCGCATGCAGGGAGCACGGAGACCCGCTGATGCTGCTGACGGTGCCTGGACTCCCAGCGCACTGAATGTGTGAATGGATATCGCGGCACTCTCTCCCTCCCCCTGTACCATACCCCCGCATTTTAATGTATTCCAGTACACTCGAGCACACTCCCGGTTGGCTGAGGCGTAACTGAAGGAAGTGAGAGTGGGAGGTGTTCATGTTCAGAAGAAGAGGGGGGGGGATGAGGCAATGGTCAGAGGGGGCCGACGTGAAGAAGTTACCTGCTGTTGAGATTAAAATAAATGAAAGACAGGAAAACCGGAAAGAGGTCATTTACAGTATTATTATTTTTATTTCAAGAAAATAGATGCGAAAAAATGCAAAATCTATTCTCTAATTTAATAAAAAGAAAAATGTATTATAAAAAGACACTATATAATATGGAAAGTTAAGTTGTTCAAAGAACCAGGAGAGGTGTAATTTGATTAAATGCATTAATATTCCAGGACTCTGCCAGATGTAGAGCCAATTACTAATTGTAGATTGTTTAAATGGATTTAATTTGGTCTCAATCAAAAGTTTGAGCCATCTGAATAATGACTTTAATGATGGCCGTGGTGATGGTGATGCTAAATAGGATGATGATGACGATTCTGTGGAAGCAGAGGGTGTTTTCAGCCCCCTGCAGTTACTCTTGTTATCTCCATTGCCCTCATCCTCCTTCTCCTTCTCTTCCTGCAGAATAATCATCACTTTTACCATCAGTAAACTTAATTAGATCTGCTCTATCCCCGCTCTATCCGCGCGCCTGAGTCGGACACAGCGTGGATCAGAGAGGCAGAGAGCAGGGAGGGATATGTGCTGCCTTTCAGCTGTCATGCAGACGTTCAAAGCTGGGGTTTATACAGGGATTGGATTAGAGAAATGAACACCATTGAGTCGCGAGATTCACTGGGTCCCAAACTCAAAGAGAAACTGAAATCCCGTGGCATTGGGACTTTCACATTCTGGGTGAAAGAATGAGTTGATTTGTCACGGTTTCATCATCACGTCTTGGGATTTGGTGGCTTTTCCTTCTGACCCTGCCTTGAAGCCATACAGACTTGTAAAGGACAACTACCTAATAGGAAGAGACATTCTATGGTCTATAGCAGTGGTACTCAACCTTGTCCTAATCAGGAGCCACATTGACGAAAACATATTTTTGCAAGAGCCACAATCCAAAAACGCTCCTTTCCTCCCTGAAACCATTATGCATTTGAGAATATGGATAATAGTAATATGTTACTAAGGAATGAAAAGCATAATGTACAGTGCAATAACTGTGATTTATTATTTTCACTGCAACCACAAAACACACATTGCTGACTGCCCATAACAACAGATAACAGACAGCATGTTTACTGATCATCACAGGATGCCTCTGTCGCTCTTTCACTCGTATTAGTGTGGAATACGTTTTTTTTAGCAGTTCGGTTCTGTTTGAGTTTCGCCAGCTTTTCCGCCCTCAACTCTCCACCTTTCGGAAAGTCGGTACTGAACTTCGGGTGTTTTGTGTCGTGATGGCGCTGCAAATTGGACCTTTTAAATTGTGAAATGACTTGTCACAAAGCAGGCAGATGCATTTTCCCGTGGAGACGAAGAAAAACTCGAGTTCCCAGTCCTCTTTAAATGTTCGATATTCCTCTTCATATTTTCGTTTCCTATATTCCTTTACCATTTTTGCATAGTGCTGTAAGCTAGTTTTCCCAGTGTGACGGAGCAATTATCTCGCGCACCTGCAATCAGAGCGCGAAACCTGAAATAATTTAGAGCGCGAAACCTGAAATAATTTGTGATTGGTTGTTCAGAGGGATGGGGGGGGCGGCTTAATAGACTGATGTGTGTGATGACTGGTGTGTGACTTGTGAGTGATAATGAAATGTTGATGAATTCTGCTGACAATGTTTTTTTTTTTTTTTTTTTTTAAGTGGGACTTAAAAGAGCCGCAACTAGTCTTAAAGGAGCCGCATGCGGCTCGCGAGCCGCGGGTTGAGTATCGCTGGTCTATAGTGTTTTTTTGCATGAGGAATTTTTCTCCGCTTTTTATGTTGCAATATAACTGACCATTATAAGTTTGCCTGCAAACACATAGTGAATAAAATATAATTCAGCATCATGGCTCATTACTTTCATGGATTGACATTGCATTTTAGGCAATTTTTTGAATGTTGTTTTCATGTGTCAGAGCCCCAAAACTCAAATGAGCAGAGTGGAAACAAGTCCCTGCAGCACATATTTACCGGCTTAAATAAATCATTCATCAATTTGTGTGCGTTTGTGTGTGCGAGATGAGATGAGTTTCCACTATGTGATGCGGTCGCAAACAACTGTGCTTGTTTATTTAGTTTTAGGAGTGTCATTCAAGGCAACATAATCGATTGCCAAATGATGCAAAACAAAGATCTCAATAGAGACCAGATTTAAACCGGCACTTCACAAGAAAAAAAAGATTAAAGTGAATGTTCCAGCAAAGGGCTCATTATCGCTCCAGAATGGTAGAAGAAATGTGTAGGTCACAGTGGCTGAGCAGTGACCTGCAGTATAACAAGGGTTCATCTTAAGCTCTTTGAGGCCCAGTAACCAAAGATTTCAAATGTGGAACCTTGGCAACCGCATTCAGTAGAGGTCTGGAAATGTGCAAACCAAGAAATGCAACTTGGAATTGAATGCGAGTACTATCCAGCAATGGACCCCATAAATGATCATACATTAGTTATTGTCCTTAAATAGATTTGTGCAGCCATTATTAGTGAACAGAAAATGTATGCTCACTAACCCCTGCAATAACATAATATGCATTTCCCACTTGGGGGCAGCTGAAACAAGTTATGAATGTAATCATCTACATATTATGATTGAAGCTTAATGTTAGTCCAATACCACTATCTATTCAGCCCTGTTTGTCTTCTCTACAGTACTAATTTATGAAGGAAACATCTTGCTCTTTTGATGCCAAATGTTCAACAGCAAGTCACTAACTGTGTCTGTCTGCAGTTTGGTGATGAGCCACATGGTTCACAAACCCAGTATCATTGTTATGATGGCCCACCCTTCTGTTTCTCGGTGCGATGCACCAGGTTTTTAATTAAATCCTATCTGTGTTAACACAAGATGCTCAGAGCAAGTTCCCCAGAGTTTAGAAGTCGTAGTTTAAAAAGCACAAAAGTTGACGTTGGAACACACTGGATGGTACGATCAACAAACCTTCTCCGTAGTAACCCATGGGTTAAATACGGAGCCCAAAACACTTCCATTGGGAGAAAAATGCTGTTTCAAAAACGATGCAAATAAAACAGCACAAATTGAGGAAACATGAAGCTTTTACTAAAATGTCTCAAGTCTCCAACTGTTACCACCACAGGAAACTAAACTAAAATCTATGTTTTGATTGCATTATTCCTACTGCCAATATTACACATATGCTGTAAGCTAGCTAGCTAACAACCTAGTAATTTCAAATATACTGTCAAAACACATACAATTATGAAACAGACTAATAACTCTGTGAGAGCAACAGATATGTATCAGGTACAGCTAAAGTACATGGCTTCATATGATAAATGCAATGTAACACACAAGAACATCTATAGTTCAACTAGCCACTGTGTCCATGTTTAAGTCATCATCAAAGGCTCTACCAGCAATTGTTGGGTTATGGGACAGCAAGCCAAAGGGAAAAACCCTGGTCAGCTAATCCACCACAGATACAGAAACATTCACATTCCTACTGTATTCACACACGCTATCGTCCACCTGACTGGAACCATTTTAAAGAAACAGGAAAAACCATCATGCAACTCTTAGCAGACAGGATAGAGATGTGTACTCTAATAAGAATTATTATTTTTGTTAAGCAACACTGTGTACAACTGATCCTCCGGGCAGTCCAACAATTATTACGCACTGCATAATAATAACAACCTGCAAATGTTTTTTATGTTGGCACACAGACCTCGGGCTGAGCTCTCGTCTCTGCGTGAGTGTGTGTAACCGTCGCAGAGAGGACTGAGGCAGTTGCATTTACTCAGCACTGAGACAGATAGTCATTAGGGGAGGTAAACATTCACTTAAGCTTGGGCGTGCTCATTGACGCCACTCAAGGGTCTTTGTGTGGACTGATCAGGGAACTGAGTGAAGCTGAGGTTTTAATTATCCTGAAAACCTGACAGCCTTTGTCAGTGCTTTGTCACAGCAGTGTTGGCTTTACTCATTCTCTCATCTTGAATTACTGGACGGGAGTAATCCAGAGTTTGCTTGACACATTAAGGTGCTAGATGAAATATGCGCCTCGTCGTATTCCGTGCAGATGCGTTTCTGCTCAGAAAATAAAGCTTCAAAGTTATCCACCTACAGGCTTTGACAGATAAAGTGTCTTCTTTGTTCAGATAAGTAGTACTAAGTTGTGGAGCAGAATGCCAGCTAACTGATTTTTTAAATGATAAATTGCTATCAGACAATTGTGAAAAATGAAACTCATCCTTACTTAATGTTGTCCAGAGTACAGATGTCAGCGCGGCCAGAGGCATGCATAATGTGGTGATTAAAAGAGCCAATTGCCTGACAGCGCTTTAATCAGTATCTGCATTACTTATTGCTCATCTGGGTCACCCAACTCGCCATTAATCAATTTAAGAAAACGCTGAGGTTCTTTTTAGACTTGAGTAGGATTGCACACGTTTTTCTTTGTTTGAGTACAATAAATACGGTTTCTAATTAACTGTCTGGTGCACTGTGAAAACTTGTGTTGTTCTTTGACTGTACGAGTCATCATTGTGTTGCGCACACAGAGAAGAGTCAATAGATAAATCAGGGCTGCAAGGCTGTTTCAGGGATTAACAGCTGATGTTTCAAGGTTTTAGGGTATGCTTTTCATCAACGGGGCCCTATTATGCTCATTTTCAGATTCATGTTTGTATTTTGTGCCCCTAATGTGACATGTTCAAAAAGTGCTTAATTTTTGTATAAAGCACTTTGGACCCTCTGCCTAAAACCAGAGCCAAGTGTGTTCTGATTGGTCAAATGGCCGGCTCTGTAGTGATTGACAAACTACTCAGAGATGTCCCGCTCTATACATATACTTATAACGCTAGCCAATTGGAGTGCAAAACGTTACATAGGGATGTCACTATGTTATGGAAGTAAAGAAAGGAGTCCAATTGGGCCTTTTTTCCCTGTAGTTATATTCTTCTTCCTGCCAACAAGCAGATTTGTTCATGTAAGTTTAGGGGCATGTGTTTTATTTTGACTAGTAGTTAATTATTTCTGAGGTTGTGGATGTGTGAAAAATCTGCCACTTGAGTTGTGAGGAGAAAGCGTTGATTAAGCTGCGTGAAAATACATAAATAACAGAAATATCTGCACATTCCAATCTCACCTGTCATCAGCCCATATGAAAACAGATGTTTGAAGACACCGTGTTAACCCCGTTATACAGAAATATATGCAATATGTGTTCACATGACCGTATTGACAATATGTAAATCTATAAATGTAGTGTATGTTGCAAAATAACACATTCTTGTTGTATGATAATTTGTTGAAGTCTTGTTTCTTCAAATTTGTTTTCAAGCCGGTCTCCTATACAAAATAGCAAATGTCTTTCAGAGGGAATGGAATTGCCTACTGAATAAGGTTTACTTTTCCATTATAGGCAGCATTGCTTATATAACATATATTTGCTCTTGCATCTCAGCTATATAAGACTGCATTGAGTTTTCTCAAGAGAGAACATTTCTAATATTAACCCTGCAATATTCAAAGCATGCAAGAACACTGTCTCGTACAATACATAAATATGTGTTTTGGAAGAAATCAATGCATAGGTTTTGCATTTTAAGTCTTTATTTATGATACATTTTAAGCTATATCTTATATCTATATCTTCTCATGTACACATTTGAGGTATGTTCTTTTAAAGATTCTTATGTATTTCGTTGTCATTGGTTTTCATTTGTGTCGTGCAAAAATGCATGCCGTAGATGTGACATACCAATTGGTGCAAATATAGTATACTGGAATAAAAAGGAAGTCTGAGAGAGAGGAAAGAAAATTAATAAAATGTGTCAGTCTAAGCACATTCCTCTCCTTACTGCCTCCCCAGATGCTCAGCCTCTCCCTGTTGTTGCTCCTCTCATTGAATGATTCTGACATTAACATATTCAGTCAGGAATGCAGTGACAGACGTTGTGTTTGTGTGCGCTCGTGCATGCGTGTGTGTCTATGCTATGATAGGGGGCCCTTGTCAAATTGTTCCTCTTTGTTAAGGCTCATAGACTTTTTCACATCATCAGGGAGTTGGGTTCATTTGCAGGAGCACAATTGTTATTTGCAAATGTGGCCACTTCACTTGGAAAACCATTAACTTCAGAGATTGAAATATATACACGTGTATAAATGGTACAAATTATTTCATTTTATAGATGGAGACAACAGTGGTCTAACAAGTGCAAACTCCAACATGTATATTCTTGTCCATAATATACTTCATGTCACTGGTTGTGGGTGTAATAGTGAGTCAGGTATTCACTAAATCTTCCAGATTGTTGAAACAATGTTGCATCACCCTTTTACAGTGCGCATAAAGACAATGTAAGATTCTGAGAATACTACGACGGTACTTTATCCAGAACATATTTTTTAATTACTAGTAATCATCAAATAACTATCACAAAATACATATAGTAAAAGTATTGTCTAATTTAATAAGTTAGTAAACCCCGTAATGTCTGCTTTGGAGGAATGGATAAAAGTCTGACAACCCTCTTTACACAATCTTTATCCTGCCATGACTCCAGCATTAGTAAGTAATTGTTTATATTTGCTGACTCACAAGTCTGTCTTATGTAATCCATTTGTTGTTTATTCTTTTTTATTAAATTGTTATGTTTGATTGTTTATGTGTGAAGTGCTGCTCTGCTCTTAATAATGTTTGCACATAATTGAGCTTGGGATTTTATCAACACAGTCCTTCTTGTAAATGATTGAGATGCTTTTAAACAGTTGTGTAATTTAGTCATCGGCGGATTTTTGTCTCAGGGAAATGCCATTGGAATAATAAACATTCGGAGATTAAGTATAGATAAGTGAAAAGGTACAGTAAAATATGCAAACCAAAATGACTCCTATTCAATGCTTTCAAAAAAATGTACTGTTTACTATCTAAAGTATGCCTTTACTGTAGTGTATATAAAATAAACAGAAGAAAATGGTTACTTATCTCCCTAAATTATACCATTGCTAACGTTTTTAGCTTCACAACCAGTTAAAATGTTGACTAGCATGGCTGAATGTTGTTAAGGGTCTCATAAAACATGGTAAGAATGCTTATCTGACCATGCAGAGTGCTTGGCCTGCACTACCCGTTGTATAAACTTTGTAAAGTTTTCCTCCCTGTTCTGTTTTACCCTTTTAGTTATTCTCCTTTTAGGCTGGTCTGCATTTGCAGGGGGGGTGGGTTGGGGGTCAAGGACAATTCATTCCCTCCTGGGGAAAGAAAAGCAAACAATTCACCAGTGATAGAGAGACTTTTTACCGAAAAAAAACAGACTCTGCCTGTGCGGCTGGCTGCTGATAAATGACCTCAGCTAACAGCCTCCAGAGTTGTGCAGCGTCCAGCTAAAATACCCAAGAGTTCTGCTCCAATCCTCTCCGTCCAGCAAACATATTCTATACAAGCCTGATTGGATTGTTATTGCTCACCCATTGTGAGTATAACTGCCATAAAGCCCCTGTCACACTGTCCCGAAATTGACACCCGATGGACACACGAATATGGAATTGTGAATTTCGCACGAAGATGGCCCCGAACAACACACGAAGGCAACATTTACATTACATTTAAGACATACAACTGCAATGAAATTACCAAAAACAATTATGTTACTGTACTGATATCTTCAGACTTTGTTCTTTACTTTATCCGTTTTTATATGTAGAAAATATTACGTTTTCTCCGTAATGTTGTTTCCATAGAAACAACAACTTCCTGTCAACTCTCCTTCAAAATAATATATTATATCCTTTTTAGTTTCACAGAACACAAATTGGGTTATTTACATAATATGTTTACATGATTTTGTTGTGCAATAAAACAACCCGATGGACACACGATAAAGGAAATGTTCAAATTCGGCTGTGATCGTGGCAACATCGGGCCATTCGTGAGGGCATCTTAAGCCATCGTATGATCGCTGGTGGAGTTTGTCAGGCTCCGGCAGCAACTTCGTGAGCGGTGGCAAAATCTTTGGCATGCCAAAAAATAGCCGAAGGACCTTGCGAAGGTTCATTTTCGTGTTGAATTCGTGTGTCAATTTTGCCCTTCGTAAGGCCATCGTGAGGCCATCTTGTTATCATCGGGCATTCGCCCCGATCAGAGTGAGGGTGAATGCACCGATGATAACACGAAGATGACACGATTTGACAAGATGCCCTCACGAGTGCCTTACAAAGTTGCTGCTCACGAAGTTGCTGCCGGAGCCTGAGAAACTCCACCGGCAGTCATACGATGGCTTAGATGCCCTCACGAATGGCCCGATGTTGCTACGACCACAGCCAAATTTGAACATTTCCTTTATCGTGTGTCCATCGGGTGTCAATTTCGGGACAGTGTGAAAGGGGCTTTAGAGTTTGCAAATGGCTTCGTACAATCAGTCCGTTTCGCAGTCTGGTAAAAAATTCAACAGTGCATTTAAGACATGATTTGCTCCCATTTTTACTTTTTTAATCAGACTAATGTCTTTCTGGAAATGTTTCTAAATGTGTACCCCTACTATTGTATATTTGGAAACAATTTCCGGGCATTGAATTGAAATTTCCAATATAGCTTCCATCAGTCTTAAACCGAGATTCAATTACATTTTTGAAAGCACCTTATATTCACATTTGCTTGGAAAATGGCTTGCGTAAATAACTAATTATCCAAATTGTTGTCAATGTACTTTATGTCAATCAACTAATTATTTCATCCTACACTTAAAAAATAAAGTATCAAGGCAACAATCATTGTTACAATATATCAATCGTGGATCAAATGACTTCATGTAATGTTATCTCTTATCTCGATGTACACACAAATGTATCACCAGCTCTGTAGTTCCTATCTACAGCGCGTTGTAGCCTCTTGTAGCTCTTTTTGGTTTTGATTTTACACCACAAAGCAATGTTTTTACATCTTGTGAAAGCTACAAGCCTCACAACCAACCATTTTACTAGATTGAGTGCACGTAATCTTGTTAAAATTAGTGATTGTTGTGGAAGGCTGTGTGTGTTGTGGAAGGCTGTGTGTGTGTGCAACCCAGTCTCACGGCATTTCGTGTTCACCAACACGATTTTTAATCTATTGATTCGTGTTCACCAACACGATTTGCCCCTTTTTTTCGTGTTGCACAGCACGATTTTAAAAGCAATGTATTTCTACTGCCTGCAGCACGTCTTTTTCTCCGGTCGGGTCGTGGGAGACCGGAAGCTGTGTGGTTCATAAAAACATGTTCTTACTCAATATCAAGCCACAATTATTGCTTTTATTTGAAATCGTATAATTTCGGACTTTTGTTGCCGTCTGTGAGGAAAATAAATGGGGCTCAGACAATAAATGGGGCTCAGAGCCTCAGAATACGGAAATCTGTATTTTTAAATATTTGTTTCCTTCTAATTCGTTATTCTTTTCAAAATAACACACTGTTATTTACTCACCAATAACACACAATTATCCTTGCTTTTATTTATTGGTTTAATTCCATAATCTCAGGCTTTTTTTGGCGTCCGTCAGGAACTGAATTTCAAAATAAAAATAACCGGAAACAGACGTAGGCCTATAAGGGACATTTCGAGCATCATATCGATTGTCAACATTTCTGAGTTTAGGATGGCCGAAGACACTACACTACCCATAATCCCCAGCTATCGTTTAGGACTACAGTCCCCGTAAGGTTACGCAGAGCGTCAAACAGCTGTGTGAAATGGAACGAAACCACGCCAGACTATCCAAAACTGGAATCGAACGCCCCCCCAGAACTACACATGCTGGCTATTGTGTTTCGCAAAATGTTCTATGGGACGTCTCTACTGAACGTTTTCGTTTTTCCCACAATTAGAAGTTGCCAGTATTAAACACATTGGTGTTATCAAATGTAAAACATATAATTAATAAATGGGTGAAAATCGCTTGTGTCCATAATGCGCAGCAATGCAACAGCTCATTGTTACTTTGTAATTCTACTCCACGACAATTCAGAGGTTAACCTGGTATTTTTACTCCACTGCATTTATTTGAGTTACTTTTCAGATTCTGATTAATTATGTGAAATATAAACAACCCTTAAATCAGACTTTAGTTACACGTGACCTGAGTAAAATTCAAGTAAGGTGATTGTCAAGTGCCAACAATCAGAAGAGATATTTGATAGTTGGTGCTTGAGAAGACTAAACATGTATCTGCAATTGACATGAATGGAAACGAGTAATAAAGTATATTCATTACTCGTTATTCTCTAATAATAGTTAATTATGTATATTATGGCTATTTTGCACATCCCTTTCAAGATTTTCAAAGGTTTATTGACATATCATATACACAACTACGGTGTAGTTATGCAATGAATGAAACACTTGGGTCACAGGTTCCTCAACAGTGCATTACAAGACATATATCAATATGTGTGTACCTCCACCATTAAACATATTTATATTCTGCACATTTCTTATTCTATCTACATACATAAGAGTATAATTCATATGTATAATATCAGTTAAAATAAGTGCTTCAACATAGTTAACATTGCAGGAAAGCAATATATTTATTTATTTATCCTTTATTTATCCAGGAATGTCCCATTGAGATACAAGATCTCTTCTTCCAGGGAGTCCTGACCAACACGGCACACAACAAGTTTCAACATAAAACAAAGGCATTAAACAAAAAAAACATACAATTCAAATATAAATCCAGAAGGCCATGTGTGCAGTGGCAAGAAGCATAATCACATCAGCAATAGCATCAGGTAAAACAGTTACATGTTTCATGAAGGGCTAATCGTAGCATACCTTTAAAAGCATTTACAGTAGGAAGTGCCTCTAGACAAAGTTTTACTTGCAGCGTATTCCATAAAAAGGGAGCATAGTGGGAGAATGCAGCTTTACCAAGCTCTGACTGCATCAAAGGAACATTTAAAAGCATCCCATTTGCTGCTCGTCTAGTATTAAAAAAGCAAGTATAAAATGACAGAAGTCTGGAGATATATAAGGGCAGCTTACCTAGCAATGACTTAAGGATAAAAATCAACATGTGTGATTGTCTTCTTTGGTACAGAGAGGACCATCCTAAGGACTGATACAAAGTGCAGTGGTGGGTGCGAGAGCCTGCACCCGTTACAAAACGTATAGCAGTATGGTACGCAGAGTCCAGCTTTTTAAGCAGGGAGGAAGAAGCATGCATATAGATCACATCGCCATAGTCTAATACAGACAGAAAGGAACTCTGCACAATTCTCTTCCTGGCTTCAGAAGAATATAGTAGAATATATTAGACGTTAAGTACTTTGTCAGGCTTAATATTTATCTGTAGATAGATACCCCCAAAGTTTTTTTCTTATTTAAAAGAAGACCTTAATCTGTTATTTAATGTTTAAATAAAGGTTAATTCGTTTTTATGTTTTGCACCTCCTCCTATTAATATCTTTGTACATCCTGCACTAAACTGTTTTATTGTAGAGATCACTTATAGTATCTTCTTGATTTTTTATATTTTATATTTCTATCACTTCACACTCGGTTGCGAACCGATCCAGTGAGTGCTGAAGGTCGCAGACCGATGAAGAAATCAGAACCACATCATCTGCAAAAAGCAGTGGTGCAATCCTTAGTCCACCGAACTGCAGACCCCCCCCCCCACGACTACGCCTCGAAATCCGATCCATGTATATTACAAACAGGATTGGTGACAAAGCGCAGCCCTGGCGGAGGCCAACCCTCACCGGAAATGGGTCCGACTTACTGCCGAGGACCCGGACACAGCTCTCGCTTTGGGAGTACAGAGATTGGATGGCCCTGAGTAGAGACCCCCTCACCCCATACTCCCGCAGCACCTCCCACAGTAACTCCCTGGGAACCCGGTCATACGCCTTCTCCAAGTCTACAAAACACATGTAGACCGGATAAGCGTACTCCCAGGCCCCCTCCAGGATCCTTGCGAGAGTAAAAAGCTGATCCGTCGTTCCACGACCAGGACGGAATCCGCATTGTTCCTCCTCAATCTGAGGTTCGACAATCGGCCTGACCCTCCTTTCGAGTACCTTGGAGTAAACTTTCCCGGGGAGGCTGAGAAGTGTGATGCCTCTGTAATTGGCACACACCCTCTGATCCCCCTTTTTGAAAAGGGGGACCACCACCCCGGTCTGCCACTCCTTCGGTACCGTTTCCGACTTCCACGCAACGTTGATGAGACGTGTCAACCATGACAGTCCCTCAACACCCAGAGCCTTCAGCATTTCCGGGCGGATCTCATCCACCCCCGGGGCTTTGCCACTGTGGAGTTGTTTGACGACCTCAGTGACCTCCCCCCGGGAGATTGGCGTTGATCCCCCGTCATACTCCAGCTCTGCCTCTAACATAGAGGGCGGAGTTGTCGGGTTCAGGAGTTCCTCAAAGTGTTCCTTCCAACGTCCCAACACTCCATCAGTTGAGGTCAACAACGTCCCATCCTTACTGTACACAGCTTGGATGGTTCCCTGCTTCCCCCTCCTGAGGTGTCGGACAGTTTTCCAGAACAACTTTGGTGCCGCCCGAAAGTCCTTCTCCATGTCTTCTCCGAACTTCTCCCACACCCGCTGCTTTGCCTTGGCCACGGATGAGGCTGCTGCCCTTCGGGCCTGTCGGTACCTTGCAACTGCTTCGGGAGTTACCCGGGATAACAAATCCCTGAAGGCCTCCTTCTTCAGTCGGACGGCTTCCCTGACCACCGGTGTCCACCAGGAGGTTCGAGGGTTACCGCCCCTTGAGGCACCTAAGACCTTGAGACCACAGCTCCCCACCGCGGCTTCGGCAATAGAGGCTTTGAACACCGACCACTCTGGTTCAATGTCCCCAACCTCCACAGGAATGCCCGAAAAGCTCCGCCGGAGGTGTGAGTTGAAGGCCTCCTGAACTTGGGCCTCCTCCAGACGTTCCCAGTTCACCCGAACTACACGTTTGGGCTTACCAGGTCTATCCAGAGGCTTCCCCCGCCACTCGACCCAACTCACCACCAGATGGTGATCAGTTGACAACTCCGCCCCTCTCTTTACCCGAGTGTCCAAAACATACGGCCTCAGGTCCGATGATACGATAACGAAATCGATCATGGACCTTCTGCCTAGGGTGCTCTGGTACCACGTACACTTATGAGCATCCTTATGTTCGAACATGGTGTTTGTTATGGCCAATCCATGACTAGCACAGAAGTCCAGTAACAAACCACCACTCCGGTTCAGATCAGGGGGGCCGTTCCTCCCAATCACGCCCCTCCAAGTGTCTCCATCATTGCCCACATGTGCGTTGAAGTCTCCCAGCAAGACTAAGGAGTCCCCTTCAGGAGCCCCATACAGGACTCTTTCCAGGGTCTCCAAGAAGGCCGAATACTCTGAACTGCTGTTGGGTGCATAAGCACACACAACAGTCAGAGTTTTCCCCCCCATAACCCGCAGGCGTAGGGAGGCGACCCTCTCGTCCACTGGGGTAAACTCCAACAACGAAGCACCTAACCGGGGACTTGTGAGTATCCCCACACCCGCCCGGCGCCTCACACCTTGAGCAACTCCGGAGAAGAATAGAGTCCAACCCCTATCCAGAAGTAAGGTTCCAGAGCCGACGCTGTGCGTAGAGGTGAACCCAACCAGATCCAACTGGTACCGCTCCACCTCCCGCACAAGCTCCGGCTCCTTCCCCCCCAGAGAGGTGACGTTCCACGTCCCCAAAGCCAGCTTCTGCCGCCCGGGTCTGGTCCGTCGAGACCCTCCGCTTTCACTGCCACCCGTCTGGCAGCGCACCCGACCGAGTGTGAAGTGGCTGGGATGAGGATCAGCACCTCCAAATCTGAGGCCATGGTTCTCAGCAGGAAACCGATGGACTGTCCACTCCAAGTAGGGAATGAGTCCTTACCCCAAGTGAAGGAGTTCAAGTATCTCTGGGTCTTGTTCTCGAGTGAGGGATCAATGGAGCGTGAGATGGGCCGGAGAATCGGAGCAGCGGGAGCGGTATTGCAGTCGCTTTACCGCACCGTTGTGACGAAAAGGGAGCTGAGCCGGAAGGCAAAGCTCTCTACCGGGCCATTTTCGTTCCTACCCTCACCTATGGTCATGAAGGATGGGTCATGACCAAAAGAACGAGATCGCGGATACAAGCGGCCGAGATGGGTTTCCTCCGCCGGGTGGCTGGTGTCTCCCTTAGAGATAAGGTGAGAAGTTCGGTCATCAGGGAGGGACTCGGAGTTGAGCCGCTCCTCCTTCGCGTCGAAAGAAGCCAGTTGAGGTGGTTCGGGCACCTAGTTAGGATGCCACCTGGGCGCCTCCCTAGGGAGGTGTTCCAGGCACGTCCAGCTGGGAAGAGACCAAGGGGTAGACCTAGGACCAGGTGGAGGGATTATATCTCTTCGCTGGCCTGGGAGCGCCTTGGGATCCCCCAGTCAGAGCTGGTTGATGTCGCCAGGGAAAAGAAAGTTTGGGGCTCTCTGCTGGAACTGCTACCCCCGCGACCCGACCACGGATAAGCGGGAGAAGATGGATGGATGGATATTTCTATCACAGACCTTCTACTTTCCCCCTATGAAAGTATGTACTTTTCATATTTTTATTCAAATATTCAAATAATATTTGATGAAAAAAATATTAAGAGTACATTATTGTTTTTATGTGTTATTATAACACATAAAAACAATAATTCAATAACATGCTTTAACCACTAGGTGGTGCACACAAGGTACACACAGCCATAATAACTTTGTATTATTAGTGTAGGACACGTTTTATTCATGCTTTCACATCATTTTACAGCATATTGCTATACTATTTCAGACTCAGTATTTACATTCTTACATTCAAAGAAAATCAGTAATATCTTTAAAAACTACAGTCCTTTTATATCAGCTGTGCACCGTTATGGTGTAAATATAACCTATCTGTGAATTAGATCAAATGTAAAAGTCAGCCGAATTAGTGTTGATACTGCAAGGAGACGTATTGTGTGAAGAGAAATTGAAGATGTTGTTTAATTGTTGAATATATTTATGATCCACGTCAAGTATTCCGTTTCGGCGGCATTTTCTCAGTTTTTCCAAAGGTCTTCTCATCAGGGCTCTATAAATAAAGAACTACGGCAGATCTGTAATATCAACCCAGTCTCACAAAAAAACGTGTAATAACTACGTTGGTCCACAACGTAGGACGTAGTATTTCTACAAAAACGCCTCTGAAATTGTAAGATCCCTACGTTTTTGTTCACCATTCATTCCAATGGCTGGCGTCTATGTCACGTGATCTTCAAATTTCTCCCTGCAGAAAAAAAAAACGTTTTATTCTCGGTGTAAAATGCCTATTTAAAGTTACTTTGGCCATTAAAATGCATTTCGATGTCATTTGATGCGAGAAATATGAGTTGTTATTTCAGATTATGTGTACAGTGGATGTACATGATCTTTAGTTTGCTAGTTATTACGAAGATTACTTCAGGAAATGGTGTCTATACAACGTTTTCATTGTTACCAAGGTGGTTGCTAGGGACGCTGCTATCGATATTATTTCTGTTATGTTGTGTAACTGTTTAATGGTGTTATCTTTATTGTTACCCCATTCCCCGTCAAAGTATAGTGTTGTTCCACAGCGCAAACGTATTAGTTTAACAAAATCCGCATCTAAAATGGTGCAGAAACGTTATTTTCCCCTGTGCAATTCCAGTCTCACATCTCACATCACATCATCATTAACAAATACCGGAAACAGACCGAAAACACTTTATTCCGAGTGTGCTTGCTTTTCTCTTTGAAAGTCATCACATAACGGCATTGTAATACACGGTTCGGCTGCATTACATATTACATATCTGCCGTAGTTCTGTATTTATAGAGCCCTGATGAGAAGACTTCTAGACAAACATGAGGAACTGAACACGTGACGTGGATCATAAATATATCAGCCATTAAACAACATCTTACATTTCTTTTCACACAATACGGCTCCTTGCAGTATCAACACTAATTCGGCTGACTTTTATATTTGATCCAATTGGTAGAGAGGCTGTATTTATACCATAAAGGTGCACAGCTGATATAAAGGGACACCTAGTGGTTAAAGCATGTTATTGAATTTCATTATTTTTATTATTAGATATTAATAGAATCCCTATAAAGTATGTTCATTACTCGTTATTCTCTACTAATAGTTAATTAAAGACTGTATATAATGACTATTTTGCACATCCCTTTCAAGATTTCAAGATTTTCTAAGGTTTATTGACATATCATATTCACAAACGGTGTAGTTATGCAATGAATGTAAAACTTTGTGTATACCTCCAGCAATGTTAACTATGTTGACGCACTTATTTTAACTGATATTATACATATGTATTATACTCTTATAAGATGTATGTAGATAGTATAAGAAATGTGCAGAATATGATAATTTAATGGTGGAGGTACACAAATATTGAAATATGTCTTGTGATGCACTGTTGAGGAACCTGTGACCAAAGTTTTTCATCTCCGGCCTTGTCAGGTATTGACAAATCAATAAATAAAGAACACATAATTATTAAATATAAAACACAGAATTTGTGTGATTATACTAAATGATTTTCAAATAAACACCACTGCATATTTACAACTATACACATGCTGATGTAATGCAAATGTTTCCAACTTGGGATCAATAAAGTACATCTTATCTTAAGATGATTGATGGCTATGCCATATTTGCACAATTTGCCTCTGAACCTTGACAAGTGCATGTTTCAGGCTCATCAATGGACAACAGGAGGGGTCACAAACATAAGACCAGCTGTTAAAATAAAGCTCTTCTGACCTTAGCTGTCGTGTGGGTATATATTAATGCTGCCCATTATGGGCACAAGCAATTTTCACCCATTTATTAATTATATGTTTTAAATGTGAGTGTTTCCTATACCCTAAACCTCCAGGGATGTACACAGTTTAATACTGGCAACTTCTTATTATGGGAAATATGAAAACGTCTTTTAAAACTACAACTCCCAGTAGAGACGTGCCATAGATAGAGAACATGTTGCGAAACACAATAGCCAGCATGTGTAGTTCTGGGCAGAGCTATTTAATAGAAGAGTTACGACACCGGAAGTCCAAAAACGGTTATCGTCACGTGGTTCATGTAGACGAGGGATCGTTCCCCGGAAGTTCATGGCGGGCAATGTGAATGCATTGATAACAGGAGATAGAACTACGATTTTTGGTAATTATTAGTGAATAAAGGTTTTGATTTGCAATATTTATACAACAAATCGATATGTGTATGTATTTACATCAATATGTTTTCAAAAATAAAATCGAATTTGCTAATATTAAGTGATAATATTAGGATTAGTGTGAACAACTAGTTTACATGTTACTAACAGTGCCTTGGTTAAAGAGCCTGTTGCTGTTTATTTATAGCTTTGAATTCTTTCAAACCAATATTATCTTCTTAAACTTGTATGGTAGTCAGGAGGATCACTTTCTAATGTTTATTGATACATTTAGAGGGAGGGGATCTAAAGTAATGCTTTAAAATTCAGATTGGATTCATTTCTACCATTTTCTTAAATTCATGGTAGTTTCAGTAATCCCCTGGTAATTGAGGACACAAGTTATCTAAATGACTAATGTCGTCTTTATGGCTTTCAGAAAGGACAGGAGACCGACAGGATATGATGATGATGTTAAATGTGTTGCTTTAGGAACATCCATTGCAAATACATGGAATTGAATAAACATAGAAGAGCATATCATGCAGTTTGTCGGGGCCTTTTCCTCCGTGTTGTCCTGGTTTGCTGTGCTGCCTCCTAGTCGCCACCATGGTTTGCTGTGCTGCCTCCTAGTCGCCACCATGGTTTGATGTGCTGCCTGGGGATGCTCAAATCGCTCAGAGAAAGGAGTACGAATGTACGGCTTCCCCACTGACACAGAGCGGAGGAAAAAATGGCTGGCTCAAGTCAGCAGGAGCAATTTCACGACCAACAGCAACAAAATATGTGATTTATATACAAACACTGCATTTGCACTTTTTCACAAAACGAAAACCACACCATTGGGAGAGCTTAATGTTTTGTTTAATACAAAAAAACAGGGAAAGGCTTGAAAAACACTGAGAGTTGAGACTCAGGGTGCAGGGTGAGGGGTGAGGGTCTCAGTGCAGGTATTCAGGCTCCATTGAACCCCCCTCTGGTTCTTGTGCTGAGAGAGGGAGCAACAGACAGGAGAAAGGGTTATACACACCTATATAGCACACCTATTGCCTTGGGGAGATAACGTGTTTACTTATATAAAACAGTAGTATTAAACGTACCTTGTGTTTTCACTCTCACTTAAGTCCCTCTCCCTTTGCCATCAATCCAGAATCAGCTGGGCTGCAACATTATACAGACAGGTAATAATCAACAGAATCACAAGGACACAATATGGCTCTGCTAAAAACACTCACTCTTACACGCACCAAAGTTATATTTATCTAATATTTAACTCCCTCCACCCCCGCATACAATCCCGTTTAGAAGCCCCTCTTCTCTAATTCAACATGTTGGACGATATGACATAGAGAGAACGGAATTTACAATTAAAAGGCTGTTCAACGTGTGTTGCTAACTTGCTTCGGTATGCTAGCTTAATCTGTTATCTGTAAACGTTCCCTAAATCTACTAATTTAGGGATAATCCACTGACATCCTTTAATATACATGTTCATTTGAATCAGATGTACTGATAATATCCGCAATATACATCTTTAAACTTCTTCTTACCTTTAAAAGTCCGTCACGAACGGTGTATTATGCTGCAACTCCACAGCTCTGCCAGCCTTGGCGCTAACTTCCGGGGAACGATTGAGAGGCTCCACGATCCGCCATTGCTGTAAAAAAGTGGTCCATTGGAGTGAACGGAGATGTCGTAACTCTTCTATTAAATGGCTCTGGTTCTGGGGACAGGGTGGGGGAGGGGGGGACGCGGTGGACCCGTTCAAATCCAGTTTTGGACAGTCTGCCGTGGTTCCATCCCATTTCAAGTGCTGTTCGACGCTCTGCACACTCTCCAATCACAGAGCTTGAGGACTATCACAGGGTTTGTCAAGCGAAGCGGAGAGAATACTTACTTCCGGGTGTAATATTCTGTAAAGCAAATGAGCTGCTCCGACCCTCGGTCCTGACGGACTCCAACTTGTGTTTATTAATCAAACAAATAAATAAACACAAGGATAATTATGTGTTATTGTTGAGTAAATTGAGAATTGCACAGGGTAAAATAACGTATCTATTGTGGTGATTGACATTATTCACCCACGGATCTATGGGTTAGGGTATTGTTCTGCACGGACATTTTAGTGAGCCGGACTTCCTGTCTCCGCCGGTCTTCGCTTCCCGGTCATGAAGCTGTTTACATGTGTTTTGAGATGCTAAATAAAAGTCTAGCTTGTACCTTTGATACCCCGCCTCCGACTCCCATCTCTCGGCACCACACTATGCCACAATTTTAGATGCGGATTTTGTTAAACTAATACGTTTGCGCTGTGGACCAACACTATACATTGACGGGGAAGGGGGTAGCAATAAAGATATCGCCATTAAACAGTTACACAACATAACATAAATAATATTGATAGCAGCGTCCCTAGCAACCACCTTGGTAACAATGAAAATGTTGTATAGACACAATTTCTTGAAGTAATCTTCATAATAACTAGCAAACTAAAGATCATGTACATCCACTGCACACATAATCTGAAATAAAAACTCATATTTCTCGCATCAAATTACATCAAAAGGCATTTTAATTGCCAAACTAACCTTAAAATAGGCATTTTCCACCGAGAATAAAACGAATGACGGCCATGTTTTTTTTTTCTGCAGGGAGAAATGTGAAGATCACGTGACATAGACGCCAGCCATTGGAATGAATGGTGAAAAAAACGTAGGGATCTTACCATTTCAGAGGCGTTTTTGTAGAAATACTACGTCCTACGTTGTGGACCAACGTAGTTATTACACGTTTTTTTATGAGACTGGGTTGGTAATATACAATGCAGCCGAACCGTGTATTACAATGCCGTTATGTGATGACTTTCAAAGAGAAAAGCAAGAACACTCGGAATTAAGTATTCTTTTATTCTTTTAAAATGTTTTCCGGATTTCATATCATATACTGTACACACCAAATCCCAGCATGCATTGCGGCTAAAACATCCAATAAGCGAGTTTGAAACCATAGCTGAGGATCTTGGGTAATCGCTCGAAATGCCTACGTCTGTTTCCGGTTATTTTTATTTTTAAATTCAGTTCCTGACGGACGCCAAAAAAGCCCGAGATTATGGAATTAAACCAATAAATAAAAGCAAGGATAATTGAGTGTTATTGGTGAGTAAATAACAGTGTGTTATTTTGAAAAGAATAACAAATTAGAAGGAAAAAAATATTTAAAAAATACAGATTTCAGTATCCTGAGGCTCTGAGCCCCATTTATTTTCCTCACAGACGGCAACAAAAGTCCGAAATTATACGATTTAAAATAAAAGCAATAACTGTGGCTTGATATTGAGTAAGAACATGTTTTTATGAACCACACAGCTTCCGTTCTTCCTCGACCCGACCGGAGAAAAATACGTGCTGCAGGCAGTAGAAATACATTGCTTTTAAAATCGTGCTGTGCAACACGAAAAAAAGGGGCAAATCGTGTTGGTGAACACGAATCAATAGATTAAAAATCATGTTGGTGAACACTTAATGCCGTGAGACTGGGTGTGTGTGTGTGTGTGTGTGTGTGTGTGTGTGTGTGTGTGTGTGTGGTGTGTGTGTGTGTGTGTGTGTGTGTGTGGTGTGTGTGTGTGTGTGTGTGTGTGTGTGTGTGTGTGTGTGTGTGTGTGTGTGTGTGTGTGTGTGTGTGTGTCTCTTGGAAAGAAGAGTACTAGATTGTATCTCTTTATATTATAAATAATTCACCTTTTTTTCATTTTGTAACCCGTCCTAAAAACTGTATATATATATAGAAAAATAAATAAAATCCTTGTTTTTTTCAACCTTTACCTGCATTCCTAGTTTTTGCGTACCCTTGTCCTTCACACACCTCTAATTATCCTCATGTCCAGCTGCTCTAGGCAGTTATTGTATGTGTAAAAGTGGTCTTGCACTAAATTGAAAATATGAAAAAAGCTATTAAAGAAAAGAGTTGGTGGAGACCAAACAGGAAACAGAGCTTGAAGGGAGTGGCCATTGAACTTGCATTCATCAGACTGCAATAAACAAAGCTCAAAATATTTGTTTAAGTTGCCCCATTTTGCTAGCTGTGTAAATAGAAAATATTGTGATCGCACATTAAGATTGTATTTACCGTTACTTCGCTGCCCCCAAGTGCAAAAAAAAAATTAATATTCCTTAACTTAATTAACCAGAAGGCTGTTTCCAAAAGCAAAAAACAATGTGTGGGTTTGGCCTAGAATTCAGAATCAATCGAACATGTAATTGCTTCTTTGTTTGCCCATCCTATACCCTTCAACCTAGTTTCAGGAACATTGGACCATGGTTCTCCTGTTATTTGCTAACAAAAGGAATAAGAACGAACCGGCAGTAGTACGTTTTTCACATGCATGGTGAGTGGTGAGATAATGGGCTAGGGAATAATGAGGTAAATATTAAACTTTAGAGTTCTTCAATTGTGCTGCGCAAGATGTTTGCAGTCATTATACGGTCATTGTTGGCTCACATCAGATCTCAATGACCTTGTGATGATCCACAAACATTATGGGGGAGAATCTGACGCGTTATAACGACTTCCGAACTTAATCTGTGGAAAGAAGATTTTCATTGGTTGGTTAACTAATATTTGTTCTTGATAGCATTGAATGTAACCTCCTTTTCTCTCCTTTTTTTATTTTTGAACGACATCCGAAAGCCATGAACACATTAGGCGCTTTCACACCGGAGTACTTTTCCCAGGAATAGTTCCGATAGTTCCTGGGATTTTGCGTTCACACCAAAAATATCTGGAACTACAACTTTTTTTGCTAACCTTTTCACCGCTTTTCAGTCCCTGCTAGAGAGGTGGTACTTTCCTGGGGAGAAAAAGGTTCCAATGTCTGATTGGCTGGGCGAATTGCAAACCATGCCTCTTAAAACTCAGAAAAGTTTTTGTGAAGCCGCCATTTTCTTTGCTCGCATCAGCATTATTAGCATTAACATTAGCCCGTTTAACAGTAAACAGTAAACCCGAAGAAGAAGAAGAAGAAGAAGAAGAAGAAGAAGAAGAAGAAGAAGAAGAAGAAGTAGTGACGTCAGCGGCTCCCTCAGGGGCTTATTCCGGTGTGAACGCGATTTACTAGATAGTTCCAGGAAATCAAAGTTCTGGGGAACTAAGTTCCGGGAACTATTCCTGGGAAAAGTACTTGGTGATAATGCAGCATTGAAAAGGACTGCACTGGTTAAATATAGTATATTCAGCGTGTGTGTGGCAGTTTGTGGGACAGACTGTGTGTGTGTGTGTGTGTGTGTGTGTGTGTGTGTGTGTGTGTGTGTGTGTGTGTGTGTGTGTGTGTGTGTGTGTGTGTGTGTGTGTGTGTGTGTGTGTGTGTGTGTGTGTGTGTGTGTGTGTGTGTGTGTGTGTGTGTGTGTGTGTGTGTGTGTGTGTGTGTGTGTGTGTGTGTGTGTGTGTGTGTGTGTGTGTGTGTGTGTGTGTGTGTGTGTGTGTGTGGCTGTGAGGCATGGCCAGATGCTGTTTTGGGACAAGCTCTCGGGAGAATAAAAGGCTTGGCTCTCTAAGACCTCATCAGCTGCCATCAACACTGGGACAGTGCAAACAACACCAAATTACATGTGATCACAAACACTTACCAAATAAATGGAATGTTGTGATTTGAGGGGGCTGCTGGAAAATGACTGACACCAGGGGAGGCTGCGGGGACCTGAGCTGTCACAACTCAGACCAGGGAGATGTGGAAAAAATAAAGAAAATCATAAGAAGTGTGAGAAGATAAAGGGTGAACACTTATATAGTGCTTTTCTACAAAGCCCTTTGTCTCTCATTCAAAGGCAGATAGCGGCTGGGCTGAGCAAGGTGCTGGCTCTCCTCATAGGGAGCAACCTGGGGTTTAGTGTCATGCTCATGAACACTATTTGCCACAATTTACTCAACAACCCACTCTATCTCCCAAGTCTGATACCTTAAACAGTAAAATAATGTTTTATAATTGCAGGGCCACAAACTCTGGTTTAGTGGGTTGTGGCACCTTCAATGATTTAGTGCATTAGAATCTAATTCAACAGTTAATTGAAAGTATTTTTAAAATAGTATGTTGATGTATTAGTGCAAAGGATAAGAGAAAAACCAAATGCTTTCAAAAGAAGAATTGATTTTCCTTTTCTTACTCGTAGTTGTTTTCGCTCATAATTCAGAGACTGAAGGTCATATTTTCCAGACCTTTTTTATTTGATGTTGCATCATTACCCACAGGTCGCACACTGGTCGTATCCTTACCCTTGGTTATTCAATAATGCATGCAAATGTGCACTTTGAACATTTTGTTTTCAACTACTTACCTTCACTGGATGAGGTGTTGCTTACCAGGTTCCCATGCCTCTCACTTATTATTATTTTCTTAATGCATTTTTTTATTGTAGCTTCCATGAAACATATACAAATCTTAACTTGGAAATCTTGCTGGTGTTAACTACAGTAGGCCTACAAATCAAAAAGAGCAATTCGGGTAAACATCAATAATCCAGATTTAAGATCTTGTTTATTTTCCCAAAATAAATGTCCATATTCTGCCAAATATAACATGTTATATAAATATAATATTTATCACCACCACTAAGAGCCCATAAAGTAAAATGTTCTGTGTTTGTAAGCGGCTCTGCAGTGCGACCAGAATATGTTTTGACACCCTTCCAGCTTCCTCCCCTGCCTTAATATTCTCACAAGGGTTTTATTTTGATCTGGCATGAATACATTAATTACTTGAGAAGGAGCAACAAATGAAGCTCCTCTGTGAAAATAATAGTATCACACACAACCTACCTTGCCCCTGTACAGCACTTTCAAGATTACACACACACATACAAATAAACACACAAAAACATGCACCTGCTCATAAATCTCTCCCCCGGAGGGACCCTCTGTAGCTAATTGCGGTCATGTAACTTGTGTGTAGCTACTTTGTTTGGACTGAAAATTATCTGTGTGTAGCAAGCAACAATGTGACCGAGATCAGATTTATATCCAAAAGCATCTTTATAACCTAGGAGTTTAATGGCCAATGCTATATTACATTTTTGAATATGTCTCTTTGGTTAATATAGTCCACAGTATTGCCTTATCTAGAGAAACTATGAACCGCTTTTGCCCTACTAAACTTGTTCTAAAATATGGCCAATTTGCTTTTTCCTGCTCTATCTTTATAGATAAATATTTCTGCTCCTTTATCAATGGACATACCTCAGGGTTCTACATTTGGACCATTGTTATTTACCAACTAGTCTTTGTGATAACTTATCAAAGCATGGGAACGTTTCTATTCTGATTGTAATGTTATGTATTGTGCTTTACAGACCCTTTAATTCCTTCAACGTTCCTTTCTATTCAGTTCCTTTAAAGCAGCTTTTCAAATGTGTTGACTTTGAAATCATGACTTTGATTCATCCTTACATCTACCTAAGTATGTACCAATCAAACAACACTAGGGGCTGTGTTCTCTCAAAAGTCTACAAATGTCTGATGTTTTAGCTATGCGCTTTGCATATACTGTTGCAACTATGTTTCAATGCCGTCCTCTTGGCCAGGTCTGTCTCAAAATAGAAATATTTGGCAATAATGAAACGTACAGATTGTGGCATTCCGAGTAGTCGTATTGGAAAATGTCTGGAAGTTTATCATTTGGATTTAGACTACTCTATAAAAGCATATAGAGCAAGGCATACAGCAAGGCATTGCCCCAATAATGCTTTATGTTTAAACAAAGGATTGGAAAAGCTTCGGTAAGGACCAACTTTGCCATCTTTTACACCGCATAACCACTTTTAAAACAAATTTGATTTAATGGGTGCGTTGTTACAACACAAATATTGAAAGATGTCTTGTGATGCACTGTTGAGGAACCTGTGACCCAAGTTTTTCATCTCCGGCCTTGTCAGGTATTGAACAATCAATAAATAAAGAACACATAATTATTAAATATAAAACACAGAATGTGTGTGATTATACTAAATGATTTACAAATAAACACCACTGCATATTTACAACTATACACATGCTGATGTAACGCAAATGTTTCCAACTTGGGATCAATAAAGTACATCTTATCTTAAGATGATCGATGGCTATGCCATATTTGCAAAATGTGCCTCTGAACCTTGAGAAGTGCATGTTTCAGGCTCATCAATGAACAACAGGAGGGGTCACAAACATAAGACCAGCTGTTAAAATAAAGCTCTTCTGACCTTAGCTGTCGTGTGGGTATATATTAATGCTGCCCATTATGGGCACAAGCAATTTTCACCCATTTATTAATTATATGTTTTAAATTTGAGTGTTTCCTGTCCCCTATACAAATAAACACACAAAAACATGCACCTGCTCATAAATCTCTCCCCCGGAGGGACCCTCTGTAGCTAATTGCGGTCATGTAACTTGTGTGTAGCTACTTTGTTTGGACTGAAAAGTATCTGTGTGTAGCAAGCAACAATGTGACCGAGATCAGATTTATATCCAAAAGCATCTTTATAACCTATGAGTTTAATGGCCAATGCTGTATTACATTTTTGAATATGTCTCTTTGGTTAATATAGTCCACAGTATTGCCTTATCTAGAGAAACTATGAACCGCTTTTGCCGTACTAAACTTGTTCTAAAATGTGGCCAATTTGCTTTTTCCTGCTCTATCTTTATAGATAAATATTTCTGCTCCTTTATCAATGGATAACCACTTTTAAAACAAATTTGATTTAATGGGTGATCCATTATTAAGGACTGCATTATTAATTCATCCTCTACCACTCACAACCACTCAGTCACCCTTGACATACAAATCTTCTAAGACGCAGTCCACTCGCTGAAGGATTGTTCAGTAAATTAACCAAATCCCCCAAGTGCAGACGTGACAGGTAATGATTTCCCTAATTATAATTTAATTCAATTTTGTACTATATTGACACCCTTCAGTGCATCTCTGACTCTCAGGCTGTCTCCCAGCATTACTCGCTCTTCCCTAAAGAGGACGGGAACAGCTCAGCACTGATGTCTTCCCTTCATGGTCTGTTTGTGAATGTCGCAGTCGGAATCTGACTCCCTGTGTTTCTGTTTTAAATCAGTACTTCCTTTAAGAAAAGGAAGATGATGAAACATTTGGAAGGTTGTTTGATTGTACATTTCTGGAACATCAGCTCTCCCAGCTTGATTTCTGCTCCATCGTGACACTATAAAACATTTACTACCACTACTTATGCCTTTGGGTCATGCCAGTGGCTTGAATGTTTTTATTGCTTGTAAATGCTGAATACAAAATGGAAAAACATCACATGTGCTGCCACCAATTCCTAACTGAGTCACTTTACGTGAGAAACAATTATGAGACACAGCTTTCCTTTAATGGTTTTTGGTCTGTAAATGTATTTACATTTTGTGACACTGTACAGGACACACCTACACACTGTACCACACACACACACACACACACACACACACACACACACACACACACACACACACACACCACACGCACACGCACACGCACACGCACACACACACACAGTCTGTCCCACAAACTGCCACACACACGCTGAATATACTATATTTAACCAGTGCAGTCCTTTTCAATGCTGCATTATCTCTAACCACTCGTCCATCTGCAGCCATTCCATTAAATCTCACTGCAGTCTGTTGTATGCTGTTTAAAATCTCACTGTTGTGTAATTTCAGCATTGCAGAAACATATGGTCTCTATTAAAATGATAATGTTATGATGTTCTATATGAAAAGCCCAATCAATTCATAACTATGTCTTGAAAAGGATTCTTATGAGACACATTGGAGATGTTATTTTAGGCGCTTTCACACCAAGTACTTTTCCCAGGAATAGTTCCCGGAACTTAGTTCCCCAGAACTTTGATTTCCTGGAACTATCTAGTAAATCGCGTTCACACCGGAATAAGCCCCTGAGGGAGCCGCTGACGTCATTCTCTCTCACACACACACACACACACTACTATACCGTCCCTCATACATACTATAATTCCTCTCTCACATACACTATCATTCTCTCACACACACACTACTATACCCTCATACATACTACAATTCCTCTCTCACATACACTATCATTCTTACTCACACACAAAGTTTCCCATCTTGCATACACTACTACTAGAGTATTATATTGTAGTATGATGTTGTATGTAAGTGGGAATAATAGTGTTTCTAAGAAAATACAGTTTGGTATGTAAGTAAGTTTGATTTATGGCCCAGACAAAAGTGTGTGAAAGAGAGTATGATTGTGCATGTAAAAGTGTGACCACCATGCTTGACAGCTTCTCTGCTAGCAGGTGTGGCTGGATCGTGTTGAAGGCGCTGCAGAAGTCGAAGAACAGAATTCTTAGTGAGCTGTGCGGCTTCTCCAGCTGTGAGTAGGCTCTGTGGAGCATAGATGATAGCATCCTCTCCACCAGGGGTATTCAACTAAAATTCAACGAGGTCCAGTTAGAGAAAATCTCCCAATGCAAAGGTCCGGAACATCAAAATGTCTAACTTGCTTTATGAATTAGTGTGATATATATTGAAGTAGCCTGTAGCTTTATCAACGTCTGCATGTGTACCGTGGTACAGAGTGAAGTAGCCCTCCACTACACATTTCATTTGAAAGTCTTTTATTTTGTTCTGCAAAGAGCACAAATATATATCTTATTATCACAGTTCGCCACACACACACACACACACACACACACACACACACACACACACACACACACACACACACACACACACACACACACACACCACACACACACACACACACCACACACACACACACACACACACATAACTGGATGCTTTCTCGGTTGGAAAAATAATTTGCCAACATGCAAGTGGCTACTGGTGTTTCAAATAAACGTAGGTCACAGGGGCGTCGACACGAACATCTGAATCTCAAAACTCGGAGTCGATAGGATCAAAATGAAAAACAAATCAAAATATAGGTCCTATACTGAAAAGCAGTATGGAAGGCATGCAAACCTCTACGAATAAGCCACTTGTTTAGGTGTAGTCTACAGAGGCAAAGCCTTTAGGGTTTAAGTTAATGTGGCATACTGTTCTATCCATTCAATCACAAGGCATACAAGTCATCTTTAAGGACATTTAAGGAATATGCTTTTCATTTTGACAAGACATTACACATTTACAACACTTATCAATTGTTCATTTTACCCCAAGATGGCTCAATGTACCCCTTGATGCGGATCAATTGACCCCTTAGATGGGGCAAGTTACGTCACAAGACGATTTTTTTAAAAGTCATATTTTCATGACCATTTGTGATATATGCATTTTTTTTATTTTTATTGACATAAGAAATCTTGAAGGTTGTTGTTGTCATTTGACTAGAGGACAACATTAGTAAACATTGGCTCATTTTACCCCACTCTCCCCTACTAGCTGTATTCACCATAAGGCTCTGCGGCCAACCTCGCAGTGAGAAGGATTCTGAATTTAATCTCGGAGCAAAACAAAAAAAATCACTTTGGTCAGATCTCAAAAAACATGTGGCCCTAATTCTCTTTTGTAGAATACATTTCAGCCTGTCCCTCAACAAATGCCAGTGTATAACACTGTTCATGTAACATGGTATTCTATCTTGAATTAAACATGTAAATTGCTGGATGTTGGATTCCAAAAGTTGAGCATGATTCAGGCCAGTACCACCGTCCTATATTGCCAAAGCTGCCTGTGTTATTAGTCCTGCTGTGTCATTACAGTGATGTCATTGAAGTTAATGACAAGGTTGTTTTTTTGGCACAGCACTGATTGAGCACAGTGGGTTTAAATCAAACATTAGCTTTCTATGTGGCTGTAAATAATCATAATCAATTAAATAAAACATGTATTTATCAGCATTAATACCTGTGGCGATTGGATTGGGAGTTTGTTCTGACTAACACTATAAAGAATATATATTTCACATATACCTGCAAAGTGAAATTCAGCAGTATACCGTTTTTAAAACCTTCACTTTTTGTTGCAGTAGTCCCACTCATTTAAAACCTATTAATATAATTTATTGTATGAATTATATTGGTCTCTTACAGAACACCCAACCCCGTCTCATAAAAAAACGTGTAATAACTACGTTGGTCCACAACGTAGGACGTAGTATTTCTACAAAAACGCCACAAAAATTGTAAGATCCCTACGTTTTTTTTCACCATTCATTCCAATGGCTGGCGTCTATGTCACGTGCTCTTCACATTTCTCCCTGCAGAAAAAAAAAACATGGCCGAACTTCGTTGTATTCTCGGTGGAAAATGCCTATTTTAAGGTTAGTTTGGCGATTAAAATGCCTTTTGATGTAATTTGATGCGAGAAATATGAATTGTTATTTCAGATTATGTGTGCAGTGGATGTACATGATCTTTAGTTTGCTAGTTATTACGAAGATTACTTCAAGAAATTGTGTCTATACAACGTTTTCATTGTTACCAAGGTGGTTGCTAGGGACGCTGCTATCAATATTATTTCTGTTATGTTGTGTAACTGTTTAATGGTGTTATCTTTATTGCTACCCCCTTCCCCGTCAATGTATAGTGTTCGTCCACAGCGCAAACGTATTAGTTTAACAAAATCCGCATCTAAAATGGTGGCATAGTGTGGTGCCGAGAGATGGGAGTGGGAGGCGGGGTATCAAAGGTTCAAGCTAGACTTTTATTTAGCATCTCAAAACACATGTAAACAGCTTCATGCCCGGGAAGCGAAGACCGGCGGAGACAGGAAGTCCGGCTCACTAAAATGTCCGTGCAGAACAATACCCTAACCCATTGATCCGTGGGTGAATAATGTCAATCACCACAATAGATACGTTATTTTCCCCTGTGCAATTCTCAATTTACTCAACAATAACACATACTTATCCTTGTGTTTATTTATTTGTTTGATTAATAAACACAAGTTGGAGTCCGTCAGGACCGAGGGTCGGAGCAGCTCATTTGCTTTACAGAATATTACACCCGGAAGTAAGTATTCTCTCCGCTTCGCTTGACAAACCCCGTGATAGTCCTCAAGCTCTGTGATTGGAGAGTGTGCAGAGCGTCGAACAGCACTTGAAATGGGATGGAACCACGGCAGACTGTCCAAACTGGATTTGAACGGGTCCACCGCGTCCCCCCCTCCCCCACCCTGTCCCCAGAACTACACATGCTGGCTATTGTGTTTCGCATCATGTTCTCTATCTATGGCACGTATCTACTGGGAATTGTAGTTTTAAAAGACGTTTTCATATTTCCCATAATAAGAAGTTGCCAGTATTAAACTGTGTACATCCCTGGAGGTTTAGGGGATAGGAAACACTCAAATGTAAAACATATAATTAATAAATGGGTGAAAATTGCTTGTGCCCATAATGGGCAGCATTAATATATACCCACACGACAGCTAAGGTCAGAAGAGCTTTATTTTAACAGCTGGTCTTATGTTTGTGACCCCTCCTGTTGTTCATTGATGAGCCTGAAACATGCACTTCTCAAGGTTCAGAGGCACATTTTGCAAATATGGCATAGCCATCAATCATCTTAAGATAAGATGTACTTTATTGATCCCAAGTTGGAAACATTTGCGTTACATCAGCATGTGTATAGTTGTAAATATGCAGTGGTGTTTATTTGTAAATCATTTAGTATAATCACACACATTCTGTGTTTTATATTTAATAATTCTGTGTTCTTTATTTATTGATTGTTCAATACCTGACAAGGCCGGAGATGAAAAACTTGGGTCACAGGTTCCTCAACAGTGCATCACAAGACATCTTTCAATATTTGTGTACCTCCACCATTAAATTGTCATATTCTGCACATTTCTTATACTATCTACATATATCTTATAAGAGTATAATACATGGCTTAGTTGAATACTCGATTCTGATTGGTCAATTCAGAAGACGTGACACGTTGTTAATACCGAACAGACAGACCGCTGTCAAGGACTTATTGACCGTTGTTAAGGACGCTCACATCTTCAGAAAGAAGTCCGGTCGATTGAACTGTATACAGTTGTATACATACACATGTATACAAGAATGCAGGGTTGTTGGTTGTTCCTAGAATCTCTAAAAGTACAATGGGAGCCAGAGCCTTTTCTTATCAAGCTCCACATTTGTGGAATCAGCTTCCAGTTTGTGTTCGGGCGGCAGACACCCTATCCGTTTTTAAGAGTGCGCTTAAGACCTTCCTTTTTGATAAAGCTTATAGTTAGGGCTGATTAGATTCAGCCCCTAGTTTTGCTGATATAGGCTTAGTTTGTCGGGGGACATCTTACTTCTTCCTTCTCTCTGTCTATACCTGTGTACTCTCATGTTCCGATTAACCCAGCTTCCCCAAATGTCTTTCTTTTTGGTGTCTATATACGCTGGGATCCGGAGTCATGGATGATCCTGCGGTCCTGTGTCCTGGATCGCGAGCACTGGATCTTGAGTCGTGGCTGTGGTCCTGGATCATCGGTCCTGGATGGATATCCTCGTGGATTCATCTTCCTATTATACACACATGCATTTCCAAACATTTGGACTACCTATGTTGCAAATGTATTATCTTTTCAATTTACACACGGCATCTATTGCACGTCTGTCCGTCCTGGGAGAGGGATCCCTCCTCTGTTGCTCTCCCTGAGGTTTCTCCCATTTTTCCCTTTAAACTGGGTTTTCTTTGGAAGTTTTTCCTTGTATGATATGAGGGTCTAAGGACAGAGGATGTCGTATTGTCATACTGATATTCTGTACACACTGTGAAGACCACTGAGACAAATGTAACATTTGTGATATTGGGCTATATAAATAAACATTGATTGATTGATTGATTGAGTTGGGCCGAAATGCAGTTTGCTTTTGGAACTGGGACAAGAAAAACTGCGGAGAAGTAACGTGGCAGAAACCCTCCTTTTTACGCAGCGGTCCAGACATAGACATCAAACAGTTACTTTGTCATTAGGGCAGGGATATCTAGATACTTTCCAAGGTTTGACATCATGAATTGTGCTACTTTTAAAGCAAGGAGCGATGTTTTCAAATCTGTAATCAAAAAGCTCCGCAAAAACGAAAGCAGTTCCTACCATTGGCTTTTCAAACTGACAAGAGAAGCTCTAACTGTTTTTCAAATGTAACAGTTTGAAAAGCAAGCAAACTGTCTGATTGTCTTTAGTTTTCCGCTGTCGTGTGATAGCAACATGGAGGATTTTAACATTAATTTTAATATATTTGGAGAGCACAGTAATTTGGAAGAATGGTTAGTGGCTGATGAGTCCCCAGTGAAGAAAAGAAAAAGACAAGAGGGACAAGAAAACAGCGGAGAAGTAACGGGCAGAAACCCTCCTTTTTACGCAGCGGTCCAGACATATACATCAAACGGCGACACATATTCAGTGTGCAGTTACTTTGGCATTAGGGCAGGGATATCGAGATACTTTCCAAGGTTTGACATCATGAATTGTGCTACTTTTAAAGCAAGCAGCGATGTTTTCAAATCTATAATCAGAAAGCTCCTCAAAAACGCTATCGAAGCAGTTCCTGCCGTTGCTACGTTAGTTCAAACAGTAACAACGCACTATTTTTCTTCGCGGATGCATGTCAATTTAAATCAATACAACTACTACAACTTACATAATACATATGTATAATATCAGTTAAAATAAGTGCTTCAACATAGTTAACATTGCTGGAGGTATACACAAAGTTTTACATTCATTGCATAACTACACCGTTTGTGAATATGATATGTCAATAAACCTTAGAAAATCTTGAAATCTTGAAAAGGATGTGCAAAATAGTCATTATATACAGTCTTTAATTAACTATTAGTAGAGAATAACGAGTAATGAACATACTTTATAGGGATTCTATTAATATCTAATAATAAAAATAATGAAATTCAATAACATGCTTTAACCACTAGGTGTCCCTTTATATCAGCTGTGCACCTTTATGGTATAAATACAGCCTCTCTACCAATTGGATCAAATATAAAAGTCAGCCGAATTAGTGTTGATACTGCAAGGAGACGTATTGTGTGAAAAGAAATGTAAGATGTTGTTTAATGGCTGATATATTTATGATCCACGTCACGTTTCCAGTGTTGGCGGCAGTTCCTCATGTTTGTCTAGAAGTCTTCTCATCAGGGCTCTATAAATACAGAACTACGGCAGATAGGTAACATTTAATGCAGACGAACCGTGTATTACAATGCCGTTATGTGATGACTTTCAAAGAGAAAAGCAAGCACACTCGGAATAAAGTGTTTTCGGTCTGTTTCCGGTATTTGTTAATGACGATGTGATGTGAGATGTGAGACTGGAATTGCATAGGGGAAAATAACGTTTCTGCACCATTTTAGATGTGGATGTTGTTAAACTAATACGTTTGCGCTGTGGAACAACACTATACTTTGACGGGGAATGGGGTAGCAATAAAGATAACACCATTAAACAGTTACACAACATAACAGAAATAATATCGATAGCAGCGTCCCTAGCAACCACCTTGGTAACAATGAAAACGTTGTATTGACACCATTTCCTGAAGTAATCTTCGTAATAACTAGCAAACTAAAGATCATGTACATCCACTGTACACATAATCTCAAATA